>NW_024424786.1:11726566-11928734 GCF_017311325.1 Ursus maritimus
ACCTTTCAACCCTTACCTTTCAATAAAGATTTTTTTCAAGTCAAATTTCCTAATAGATGTTTAATATTGATGAAAAATGGGAGTCTTGATAATTCATCTTTTAACTCATTAAATGAATTTCTCCCCCCTATCCCATTCTTAGGTACACGAGATGCAGCAATTTTACGACATAACAAAGTTAATGTGTTTGACTTTCTTTTAAGATATAAATTATTCCACCATTCACCATCATTCTCATGTTTATGCAGCATAAGAGTTAGGTATGGGCGAACAAGTTCTAGAAAGAAAAGAAAAGAAAAGAAAAGAAAAGAAAAGAAAAAAAAGAAAAGAAAGAAAAAGAAAGAAAGAAAGAAAGAAAGAAAGAAAGAAAGAAAGAAAGAAAAGACAGGGAGGGAGGGAGGAAGGGAAAGAGAAAGGAAAGGGAAGGGAAGGGAAGGGAAGGGAAGGGAAGGAAAAAGAAAAAAAAAAAACTGTTGTTGTTTCAGCTGATGTGCGTAAGGATGAGGAGCAACTGGACAGTGCTATGTGAAAACTAGGCTGCCTAGATTCCACTTCCAGATCTTTGTCCTTTAAGTTCTCTTTCTTATTTCCTTCCTTCCGTCTTTTTTTTTTTTTTTTTTTTTTAATGTTAAAGTGGACAGAGGATTTCAGGGGTAGTGGTGGTGTGAAGCTTAGCCTAAAGATATGGAAATCTCTTTTAGGGGAAGTCTATTACTCCTATTGTTCAGTGTCTCATTAGCAGTATTAAAGTCCCAATTCAGCAGAGTTATCTGGAGTACTCAAAGTATATGGAACCTTTCACAAGACAAATGGTTGCATGCACTTTATTTAATAGTTTGTGGATTTTAATTATATCTATCCTGCAATACTTGAATAAATGAAACCTTTTAAAAATCAAGACTGACAATATCAAGTGTTGCATTTCCTTGGAAGAAAAACTATTTCTATTTATGTCAAAACTAATGTATAGCTATGTGAAAAGTGAAAATGCATATAAACCAATAACTTCTTTTTTTTTTTTTAAGAGTTTATTTATTTGAGAGAGAGAGAGAGCATGAGCAGAGAGGAAGTCTAGAGGGAGAGGGAGAACCAGACTCCCTGCTGAGCGGGGAGCCTGATGCAGGACTTGATCCCAGGACTCTAGGATCATAACCTAAGCTGAAGGCAGACGGTTAACCTACTGAGACACCCAGGCATCCCTAAACCAACTGCTTCTTAAGCCTTTAGTATCTTACTTTAGACTGCATGAAAATGTCCAAGTTATTACAATTAGCATATAAGACCCCAGGACCCATGCTTTGAAGGGTTTTGTTCTAGCTTTCCTTTAGTCACATCACCACCCAAGGGATAAGGAGTCTGTGTGGTCAAGGGAATGTGCTCTGTGAATTCTGTAGAGCATCTCTTTGTGGGATATGTAGTAGATATCCTACATGGATATGCTGGGCAGGGTGTTCACAAGCATGAATAAAGGCCTTTCATCATACAGAGTGAGGCTAGGTGTGGCCAAAAAAAAAAAAAAAAAAAAAGAATAGAGAAAGAGAG
Organism: Ursus maritimus; assembly: GCF_017311325.1. NCBI lineage: Eukaryota > Metazoa > Chordata > Mammalia > Carnivora > Ursidae > Ursus > Ursus maritimus. The sequence continues at coordinate 11,728,109 of NW_024424786.1, forward strand.
AGAGAGAGAGAGAGGTAAACCAGGGGACAGCATACCTCTTACTGGACTATTTGGTGAAAAAAGTTCAATAATTTTGAGATTTCTGAATGAGAGCCTGGCTTGTGAGACCACTATGAGGGTATACATGACATGTACTTAAACCTTAATTTATAACTTCTGAAATTTAAACATATGGTATATGGACATCCGTATATACTCTTTGCTTGAATATGATTTGAAGGCGGGTCTACTAATTGATACAAACTTTGACTCTCTCTCTTTTTTCAACCCTGCCATTTTCGTTGCAATGGGATTTGGAAACATCACGTGTTATTCATTAGTTTTCTGTTTTATATCTTTCTACTTGGGCATTTTCTTTCATATGTTATTTTCTTCATTGACTCTGTGCTCCAAATTCCACCCTACCTTGTAGCAGATTCTTTAATGAGATAGATCAAACATCATCTTTTTGGTGAGTCCTTTGCTAATGTCCCTGTTCTCTTGTTCTCCATATCCCTGGCGACCCTTCCTCTATCATCCCACCCATAATACAGCTTCACCTATAAGGCTCTATTCCTTTTGCTACTTATTAAAGATAGCAACCTTTTTCTAAGATATCTGTATAATAGCTCAAAATAGCCCTTGTTCTACATCCCCAACTCATTGACTGCTTCAACTTTATGTAATAAATGCAATTCATATACATCAGTAATTGTTGGGACACAGAATTAAAGTACAAACACCAAGTGAGGAAAAGAGGATAGAAATGAATCAATGGAAGGTTTGCTGTTAAAGTCTGTGAACTGAGCCCAATACCTAATGATTTCTATACTTATTTCAGTTTATACTGATGTAGCTTAAACACTACATGGTCTTATGTAACCATGTTCTTCTATGATGTTTTCAATAATGCAGGAGATAAACCACAAGGCAAAAGCACAAAATGGGGGTTAAGTTGGGAATATACAATCCAAACGCAATAGAGTAATATTTATTCCACGGCTACTAAGGATAACGTTCAAAACTTTACTTATAGGGAGTGTTGTTCACATTGATTCTCAAAACTTATTCTCTATAGAAAGCCTGCAAGTTTATTCCTTCATTCTCAGCCATTACGGCATATGTATGCTTATATCAATACAGATAAAATATATCCTCAACTATTTATGGTGTTTTGGGAACAAATAATGCTGGAAGAAAAAAAAAGTATCAATCTGTTTTCAAAATAATCAAAGAGCACCCAATCTTTTAATTGATGTAACATTGTATGCACTTTGTAATCCTCTCTAAATGGTAAACCTACATTGTACAAAGTTCTCAACTGCATAAAGATAAAATAACATAGTCCAATCACAGAAAGATACTAAATATACTGTGTTATTTCTTTAGTTTTTCTTTTTCATTTCACTGCCAACAAAAGGAAAGTTCGGAAATAGGCAATTATACTTGACACAATTATATTTCAAAATTAGGGAGCGTTAAGGGACCTAAAAGGAAACTAAGGTTGCTATACTTTACTCAAAGTGGTAAATGGTGACATTTGTAGATTTTGTTAATATATATACCCAGAGCAACCACTAAGAAATCGATACAAAGCAATATATTTATTAATCAAAATAGAACTCTAAAAAATGTTCAAGTAATCTACAGAGAGACCAGGAAAAAGAACCAATGCAATGAGAAGTACAGGGTCAAACATAAAACATAAAAAATGTCAGGTTAAATCTTCAACATATCAATAATTATATGTAAATGGTATAAAAAGACCAGTACAAGGCAGAGATTCATACAGTGGATAAAAACATGACCTAACTCTCCACTCTCTATAGGAACTAACCTCAAACTTGAACACATAGGCATGTTGAAAGTACAAAGATGAGGGAAAAAAAAAGATATATCATTCAAACATTAATGAAAAAGAGATAGCTATATTAATATTACATAATATAGATTTCAGACATAAAAAATTGCTAAGGATAGAAAGGGATACTACATAATGATAAAAAAAGTACATAAGAATATATAGCAGTCATAAATATGTATACACTAAATACAGTTTCAAAACAATGAAGCAGATGCTTATAGCTATGAAAGAAATGGATAAATCCACATTTATTTGTGGATACTTCAAAATTCCATTTTCAGTAATTGGTAGGACAACTAGACAGAAGAATAACAATGTTAAAAAACAAACACTTGCATCACACCATCAAACAATAGGATCCACCTGACATTTATAATATAAAGACTCCATCCAACAGCTACAGAACACACATTCATTTGAAACGGATATGAGAAATTCATCAGAATTGACCCAAAAAAGCTTTAATAAATTGAAAAGAATTAAAATCACAAAGAAGATGTTTTCTGACCGTAATAGTATCTGTATAGGAAAGAGTTAACTTGGTAGTATTGAGTTGCTCAAATCTTGCACATTTCCAAGGACTACTTGCTTTTTATGACTAGTCTTTGGCTAGCTCTTGGGGATTAAACTATTGGAATATTCTCATGGTAGTGTTCAAGAGCCTTGAACCACACTGTACCAGTTTGCCTAAATAGTTGTACATTTTGATTTGTGGTGAATAATTTTTCCTCTTTTGGGAGTTCAGTAACCTCTGAAGGTTCAGTAAGTGTTTCAGTATTATATACCTACATGACTGAAATACAGTAAAATCTGAGACTCCTAGGCTCAGATGAACTTCCTTAGTAGAAAACACTTGTCAAGTATTACCACATTTACTGGTGGATGAGGTAAGCATGCTTAGTGTGGCTTGGGAGAACACTCTTAGAAAGTTGTGTATTAGTTCCTCCAGATTTTGCCCCATATGGCTTTCCTCTTTGCTGATTTGGCTTTGTATTCCTTTGCTGACAAATTGTAAACATGAGTATAATGACCTCTGAGTCCTATGAGTTCCTCTAGTGAATCACCAAATTTGGAGGTGGTCATGGAAACCCTCAATACGGTGTTAAATTTAAGAAATTCAACAAACAATAAGAAATTAAACAATTCACTGCTAAATATGATTTATGGTTGAAGACACAATTTCAAAGACATTGTTTTTGAATATGTAGAACCAAACGAAAATGGAAACCAACATATCAAAATTTGTTGAATATTGAAAAAGCATTCAACAAAATTCAACACCCATTTAGGATAGAAACTCTCAGTACAGTAGAAATAGTGGACAACTTCCTTAATCTCATAAGGATCAACTACAAAAACCTGTATCTAGCATCATACTTAATAGTCAAAGACTAAAAGTCTTTCCCTCCAGTATCAGATGCAAGGCAAGAATGTTGTCTCTTACCACTGTTATTCAAAATATTACCTGATGTTCCAGTCACTGTAGTAAGGCAAAAAAAAACAAAACAAAACAAAACAAAAAAAAAACACAACAAAAAACAAAAAAACACAACAACAACAACAACAACAACAAAACACATGTATTGAAAAACAGATAAAATTGCTTTTATTTGTAGACAGCATAACTGCCTACATAGAAAACCCACAAAACCTGCAATGATAAACAAAATGACCTCCTCAAACAAACAAACAAACAAAAATCCCTTCAGAAAGGTCACAAGATTAAGGATTAACACACAAAATTTAACTGCATTTCTGTATACTGAAAGCAAACAAGAGAAAATTTTCATTTAAATTAAAAACACAGTATCAGGTACAATTGCTCCAATGTTACATGAAATGCTCAGGTGTAACAAGTTGTGAATGGAATCTTTATGATAAAAATTGTAAAATACTGATGAAAGAAATCAACAAAGTCCTAAATACATGGAGAGACATACTATGTTCATGGACTGGAAGACTCAGCATACTAAAAATGTCAAATTTTCTTAAATTTCGTAATACAATGTTTATCTAAAATTAGCAAATTTCTTCATAAAGATTGAAAAACTTGTTCTGGGATCCCTGGGTGGCTCAGTCGGTTAAGCATCTGCATTTCCCTCAGGTCATAATCCTAGGGCCCTGGGATTGAGCCCCACATTAGGCTACCTGCTCAGTGGGGAATATGCTTCTCCTTCTCCCTCTGCCTCTGCCCCCAGCTTGTACTCTCTCTCTCCCTCAAATAAATAATCTTCGAAAAACTTCTTCTAAAATCTATATGGAAAAAGTCTATATGGAAAGAGAAAGACTTTAGAACAGATAAAAAAATTGAAAACAGAAAATCAACTGTGAGGAATCACTTTTCCTAATGATAAAGATGATTATATGGCTGCAATAATCAGTAATCAAGAGAGTGTGGCACTGACACAGAGACAGACAAACAGAAAAATGGAACAGAGTATCAAACCCAGAGATAGATATACAAAAATTAGCCCACCACACAAGTATGTCCAATTTATTAAGTAATTTTTGATAAAGGAAAAAAAAAAGAACAACCTTGATGTAAACCTCATACCTTATATAAAAAATTAGCAAAATTAACTGAAATTAATCATAGTCTTAAATGTAAAATGTGAAATGATAAAACTTCTAGAAAAGTGACATGGGAGAAAAACTGTACAACCTAGGACTATATCAAGGCATGTTAAACTTAACACCAAAAACACAATCCATAATAGGAAAATTTCATAAATTGAACTTTATATATATTAAAACTTGTGTTATATGAAAGACCTTATTAAAATGATGGAAAGGCAAATTTTAAAACTAGGAGAATTTATTTGCAAATTACATAACCATTAAAGGTCTTTTATCTAGAATATGTATAGAACTTTCAAAAGCCAACATTAAGAAAAAAGTTTTGAAAATGAACAAAATATAGAAAATATATTGAGACATTTCAACGAAGAGGATGTAAAGAAAATATATTCGAGATCATTAGCCATTAGAAAATTGTAAATTATAAGCACAATGAGGTATCACCACACACATATCAGGAGGGCTTATATTAAAAACAGGTGAAAACACAAAATACTATCAAGAATGTGGATAGACTGGATCATTCATACATTGCCTGTGGGAGTAGAATATAAAATCTCAAAGATTTATATATGATTCAATTTATTTAAATTTATGAAATAACATAATTATAGAAGTGGAGAAAGGATTGGTATTGTCAGGGGGTGGGTATGAGGAACACAGAATAGGTTTGGGGAATGACAGTCTAATGCTGATGGGTCAGTTGAATATTAGATTGTAGGGTGTCTGCACAAAGCTACATTAACTGGGAAAACTGCATAGAGCCATACACACACACACACACACACACACACACACACACATCCCTATGAATGAGTTCATATATTACCTGTGAGGTACTATTCATTTCAGTATGCATACAAAAATACTGTCTTAGACTAAATTACTTAATAAAGTTTTGTGATAAGTGAGTACACTAAAATTTAACCTCAGATCTTTCAGATGACAAAACCTATGTTCCTAACCACTATAAAGCAATTTAGGCAATTTTATTTTCTTTTATATCTGTTTTACTTATCTCTCGGCTTTTTATTTATCACTTTTTATGGAACCTCTGCTGAAATGAGCATGGAAGTTAGGATCAACGGTGGGCTTAAGAAAGAAATGTAGGTTGTCATGCAGCCCGATGTTTGGAACCAAGTGGAACATATCCTGAAGAGATTAAAAACTCTTTCTGGGGAAAAAAAAGAAAGGAAGGAAGGAAGGAAGGAAGGAAGGAAGGAAGGAAGGAAGGAAGGAAGGAAGAAAGGGGAAACAATACTCTGGCTTATGGTTTTTGCAAACATCTATAGTATAAATACAGCAACTATGACCAATTTCAAGTGCCACTATGACATCAGTGAATGTGGGGCTGGGAAGAACGACGAGTTAACAACATGTCATTGCCAGTTATTTTCACCGTTCACAAACAACCCACATAAACAACTTAAAGAGCACATGTAATTGTAATACAGAGTGAAATAATGAGGAAGGGATGTCTTTTCGGTATTTACCATCATTGCTTGTAATATATTTTTGTTAAATTGTAGGTTTGTGCAACTTAATATTTAATAATAGCTATTTTCAAAAATTGGCTCACAAAATACCTGAAAATTGACCAATCTGCTATTGTGAATCAATATAAGTCAGTTCCAGGATGCACAACTATATAATTTTATTGTATTTCTACAGTTCTAATTCTCAAACACTCTCACTAAATTAACCCTAATTGGTACACATGGGGTCTATGATGGAAGCTCGAAGAAGCCTCCTGCAATGGGGAGTATTTCGATGGTACATGTTCAAATCGCTTGAAGCCTATTCTTCCTCTCTCTTTCCTCCATTATGCTGCTTTTAAATACTCATTCTAATATACTGATGTTGATATTTCTTTTAATGCATTATATTTTATTTTATTTTTTTAAAAGATTTTACTTATTTGAGAGAGAGAAAGAGCACAAGAGGGAAGAGGGTCAGAGGGAGAAGCAGACTCCCCACTGAGCAGGGAGCCCAAACCCAGGACTGAATCCTGGGACTCCAGGATCATGACCTGATCTGAAGGCTCAACCAACTGAGCCACCCAGGTGCCCGTAATGCATTGTATTTTAAGACACATTTTACAATGACACATATCTTCATGTGTATGTATTCTTAACCCAGGTTGAGAAGTACACTTGTAGTTGGCCTAAAGTTCGTCAGTGGAATAATAAGACCATCTGGGGGTTGTACACTAAAAATGCGGTACTTTGGACCATTATAAAATTGTCTGAGCTGAATAGTTGGGACAATTTCCTCATGAGGAAAAAAACTGTAGAAAATTCATTGATGTTTCTATTATATGTATTCAGGATGGATACCACAACAACTCATATGCCCACATTTATTAAAACAACAACAACAACAACAATTAAAATTTCTCGGGTTTCAGTATCAGGAATATTTGTACTTTTTTTTGTCCAACACTAAAATCACTGAAAACATGTTCCTTTTCCTCTGGCAAAAACAAACAAATGAAAACAAACATAAACTCTGCATTTATTTTGCCCTGGTAAAGCAAACAAACAAAGAAATAAAAACTGATTTCTCACCTACCCCAAGAATTATATGAGATCTCATAGCAAGTGTTTGAAGTAATACATTCTAGCCTTGATTCATCTTCTTTTTCTACATCAAAAAATGTTGTTTATTTATTTTATTTTTACTCCTATTATACTGAATAAATCAAAATAAATAATTTTAAGTAATTTTTTAATTGAGGCATAATTCCATATGACGCTTTTGCTACAGTTAAACTATATAGCATATTCTCCACAGACAGTTTTCAAGATGGGTATTCTAGCCAGAGGGGGGAAAATACAAAAAACAATCCTCATAATTAAGTTGAATCTTTGAGGAAAATATCACCTTAATATATAAAACAATACTGACATTTTCAGAAAACAGTATTTCTGCTGCCAAGAGAGTAATATTAGTCATAATATTCTTCAGATTTCAGAAGTTTTAGATTGTTTAAAAGATAGTATGACAATGTAAAATTAATGGCATGAACATCTTTTCAAATTCCATATTGGCATTTTTAATTATTACACATCCGGTTATATTTTAGTCAAATCCTGAAACAAATTTATTTTTCCCTATATCTTTTTGGTTTGGGGTTATTAATAATGACTGCAACATATTTGCTTTACTTACTTCAAAAGATTGCTGTATCTAAAAATATTATGTATCATTAAAGAACCTTGAAAAAGCTATAAAAATCTATCAAGCATCATTTCTCTTCTCAGGTCATTAAACTTGGTTAGCTTCTCCACCAGTTCATAAGAGAGCCATGAATGATTCCCAGCGATTTATAAGTTCTCTTCCTTCTTCATGCCTGACCACCACCCTGAAACTCAAAACTTTTGATCTTCCCAATGCCAAATTCCTGACTGCAAATACTGAGTTCCCTTTCTGCTACAGGCATCCATCAAATTATTTGTTTTCAAAATCCCATTATGAAGTGTTGCTCTTTTTTTGTTTTCTTTCTTCTTTCTTTCTTTCTCTTTCTTTTCTTTTCTTTTCTTTTCTTTTCTTTTCTTTTCTTTTCTTTTCTTTTCTTTTCTGTACTTTGGGAGGGGAAATGGTATTAATATTCATTTAACAGGGCTCTGGAATCTTTTTTTTTTTTTTTTAATTGTTTTGAGGGCTTCCTGGGTGGCTCAGTCAGCTGAGCGTCACACTCTTGGTTTTGGCTCAGTCATGATCTTAGAGTCATGAGATCAAGCCCCCATTGGGCTCCAAGCTCAACACGGAGTCTGCTTGAGATTCTGTCTCCTTCTGCCACTCCCCCAGCTCGTGCTCTCTCTCCCTTTCTCTAAAATAAATAAATAAATCTTAAAACAATTTTTTTTTTGAGTCAGAAATTCCTCATTCTGATACCAGATTCTGCCTACATTGGATCCAGCACTCTTTAATAAAAGTGGGGACAAAGGAGAAAGATTCTGATGTCAGGGATTAAGCATTTACCAGTTTCGTAAGAACTAAGAATTAGTACCTTCATTTCCATTGATTCCATCTCTACCACCATCAGTTCGTTTGTTCATTCTTTATTTTCTAATCAGTTTACTGTTTATTGTAACTGTGTACAATAAAATGTACACATTCAAGTGTATTATTCCGTGAGTTTAGAAAAATGCATGCACCTAAGTATTCACATCCCTGTTAAGGTATACAGACTATTTCCATCACCTCAAAATGTTCCCTTATTCCCCCTTGCTGTCTATCTCCCACCCACTAAATCAGACAACCACTGCTCTGATTTCTATTACTAGTGTCCCCTATTCTAGAACTTCATATAAAAATGTCACAAAGTAGGTACACTTTTGAGCCCATCTTCTCTTCCTCAGCACAATATTTTTATTCAACAAAATGTGTTTTAAATGAAATCATGTTGCTACATGTTGTGATACCTTCTTGTTTTTATTGAGGTGTAGCATTCCACTGTACAAATGTGCCTCAATTTGTGTATCCATTCATCTAATGATGGAGATGCATTTTGTTTCCATATTAGATGATTGCAAATAAAGCGGTTATATATATTTTGCAAAAATGTTTGTGGGACTATATGTTTTCATTTCTTTTAGATAAATTAGAATTGCTGAGTCTTATGGTTAGTGTATAGTTAACTCCAAAAGAAAGAATTTTTTTTTCCAAAGGGGTTGTATGTTTTTGCATACCCATATAAAATATATTAGAAATTTCTAATTTCTCTATATTCTTGCTAACCTTCAGTATTGTAGTTCAATTTACATCTCCCAAATGACTAATTATCTTATTATATATTTTTGCATCTTCTTTTTTAAAATATACATTCAAATCTTTTGTTATCTTTATTTTGTACTGGTACATTTATATTTTTTGATTCACTGAGTTGCAAACTTTATAGATTCTGGATACAAATAATTAGTAAAGTACACATAATGCAAGTATTTTCTATTAATCAGAGACTTTCATTTTCTTAACAATTACATTTGAAGGTAATTTTTAATGAAGTTCTTAATTTTCTTATGTGATTATTAATTTTGTGTGCTAATAAACATCTGTATGCTAATAAATATCTACCCCAGAGTCATAAAAGTTTCCCATGTTTTCTTCTAGGAATTTTTAAATTTTACCTTTATATTACATATATTATGGATTTGGAATTATCTCTTATATTGTGAAAGACAGGGTTCAAGTTTTATTTCCTCCACATGGACATTATATTTACACTACTTGTTAAAAAGACTTTCTTTCCTTGATGTAACCACCTTGGCATGGTGCAGTAAATAATTAAGCATGCCCAAAGAAAGGTTTGGCCTTGCCCAGCTCCTGGAGTGTAACTTCTAAAACTGTGGAATGTCCTACCTGCTAAGAATATCTGTGTTTACCTGCAGCTCTATGACCATGCCAGACAGCCTACACTAACAATGAGTTTTACAGTGGAAGCCTTGGCCAGGTAGTATCATCTGTACGTCTTGTAGGTACTAGAGAATAAGGTTAGTCCCACAAGTGGTTTATCATGCATAATTCACTAAGCTGCAATAATATTCTTGCACTCCAAGGCTTAGGTGATCATCTGTGTTTGACAATAGTCCATTTCTGGAGAAGTGCTGTCTACATGACTCCACTGGAAGAGGACAATCTGAAGCTCACACCTGAAACTCTCCTGGACCCTGCCCTATGTGCCTTTTCTCATTGCTGATTTTAATCTGTGTCTTTTCATTGTAGTAAACCATAATTCTGAGTATAATAGCTTTGCTGAATTCTGTGAGTCCTTTTGGCAAATTATGAAACCCGAGAATAGTCTTTGGGATCTCTCAAACCACAGGTACCTTTTTTGAAAATTAATTGATCATATATGTGGTTAATAAGACTTTATTTTTTTCAATGTATATTTGTCTACTTTTAGTTCACCTTCTTAATTACTGTAAATTTATATTATCATTTGATATCATTAGCTATAAGACTTATATGTTTATTTTTTTTTAAATGTTGGCCATTTTAAGTACTTTTCACTTCTGTACGGATTTTACAATCATTCTTTCATTTTCTACTAAAAATCCTCCTGAAATATTGAGTGGGATGTTAAATCTAAGACCAATTCAGAGAGAATTGATATCTTAAAAATATTGAACTCTTTTATTCATGAACTTGGGTATCTGTCCATTTATATAATCATCTTTATTTTTTCTCATCACTGTATTCTTACCTCCCAATTTCTTACAAATATTTTTCTTTCTATAGCATCTATTCCCCAGCACAAAAGCCACCATGAGTGCTTTAGAGCTGGGTCTGAATATCATGCTTTTGTTGCCAGGACAATAGAGGAGTTCAGTCCTCAGACTAAGGAGAGCCTCTGTTCAAATCTAAAATAATTTCTCAATATCAGCAGTTATGCCAACCTCCTAGTAACTATTAAATATTAAATAGTAGAAAGAGGAAGGAGAAATGGAGGGAGAGAGGGAAGAAAATTATGAAGGAAGAAGATGTATTTTCTCTGCTAGATCATGTCCCATATAACACCCCACTCCACACATCTACATAGATTATAAGCATTCCATAATGAATAAATAAAATCTGAAGTAAAATCACTAATTTACTTACAACTTTTATTTGTGTTTTTTATTTGCCATAAACCAGATTTTTAATATATTCAACATTTAAAAGATAAAAAAGTTCTGGGGCACCTGGGTGGCTCAGTCCATTAAACATCTGCCTTGGGGCTCCTGGGTGGCTCAGTCGGTTAAGCATCTGCCTTCAGCTCAGGTCATGATCCCAGGGTCCTGGGATCAAGCCCCACATCGGGCTTCCTGCTCAGCAGCGGGCCTGCTTCTCCCTCTCCCACTTCCCCTGCTTGTGTTCCCTCTCTCGCTGTGTCTCTCTCTCCGTCAAATGAATAAATAAAACCTTTAAAAAAACAAAACAAAGCAAAACACCTGCCTTCCACTCAGGTCATGATCCAGAGGGTCCTGGGATCAAGTCCAGTGTCAAGCTCCCTGTTCAGTGGGGAGTCTGATTCTCCCTCTCCCTCTGACCCCACCCTCTCCAGTTCATGCTCTCACTTGCACTCTCTCTCAAATTAATAAATTAAATAAATGATAAAAATTTTCTGTATTCACAACACTGATTTATGCAACTTTTTAGTATGGGTTGTAGCAACTCTTATACCTCAAACCTATGTGGACAGAAAACAATTACAAACACAACTTATAAAGTTTTTAAAACAGCACATGGCCTTCCAGGTTTTACTTGAATATTGGAAAAAAGGCAAGATTTGACTGCCAAAAACACAGTTACGTACTGGAAAAGACAATTTATACTAACATCACTTACAGAAAACTTTGTCGAGGTTCATCACGTATTTTAAATTGATTTTTTTAAAATGAAAATAATGTGGGGGCACCTGGCTGGCTCAGTCGGCAGCGCAGTGACTCTTGATCTCAGGGTCATGAGTTCAAGCCTCACGCTGGGTGTAAAGATACTTTAAATAAATAAATAAATAAAAATTTGGCAAGACATGTACTGTCAATAAATAAATAGGGTGCCTTGCTGGCTCAATTGGTGGAACATGTGACTCTTGATCTCAGGGTTGGAAGTTTGAGCCCTACATGTGGTGTGGAGTTTACTTAAAATAAAAATAAGTAAATCAATGAAAAATTGAAAATAACTCTTTTTAAGCTGTTGATTTTTTTAAACTTCCTAACACATTTTTTTCCTTTACAGCAAAAATTCTTATTTATCTTTCTAATTTTCAGGCTATTTTTAATGGATAAAGGTAAATCCTGTTAACTATAAATTAACTGCATCCTGACATATTTGAATACTGTTCTAAACATATAAAACTTTGTTAGTGTAAGGCTGATCTAAAAAAAAAATCTTAAGCTCTACATAGTAAATACCAAATCAATATCAAATTTATGATCTTTGCTGTGCTCTTAACTTGTACATATGTGAATAGATAAATAAATCTGTTTATGAAAAATTTTAGCAAACAGAAGACTAGAGAAATATCACCTAGTGGAAGTTATTCTTATTCCTCCTTTAAATGTCTTTTCTTCTGAATAACAGCAGCATGGACGAAAAGATCATGTGATGCGGTTTTATGTGTGTGTTATTTTTATACATTTCTGGTAACCTAATTATAAATGATAATATTAAATGTGAAGATCTTTGTATCACAGGGAAATGTCCTGTTGAAAGCATCCATCAAAGAAGGGACACTAAAAACCCACATAGACAAAGTTATTTGACCAACTGAGGTCAATCACTTTCTTTCATCAACTACCTGGAACTGATACAGTTGGTAAATTAGTGGATTAGCTCTTGTCACAGGTATGGAGGAAAAGAATAGGCCCAACTGCTTGGGTCCCTACTCAGAGAAGGTGGCTTTAGCTATTGCTGTTACTATTGCCAATAACAGAACCAAACTTTTTTTTTTTTTTAAAGATTTTACTTATTTATTTGACAGAGAGAGAGACAGCCAGCGAGAGAGGGAACACAAGCAGGGGGAGTGGGAGAGGAAGAAGCAGGCTCATAGCGGAGGAGCCTGATGTGGGGCTCGATCCCATAACGCCGGGATCACGCCCTGAGCCGAAGGCAGGCGCTTAACCGCTGTGCCACACAGGCGCCCCCAGAACCAAACTTAAGGTCCTAATACAGTATGATCCTTCAAGAAAATCAATTTGCCACTTTATAGTAAATTGACTTCAGTGGACCCCTTAATACTCTGGAAGAGGCTACAATTTATTCTGACAGAGGCTGACACAAAATCCAAGTATGAGTTTGTCTTTACTGCCTTTTCTGTTATGATATCAACCAGGACCACCATCTAAGGGTTTAGAGAATATCTGATCCATAGCATGAGATAACATAGAGCATCATATCAAACCAAGCAACCCACAACAAATAGTAAAGAATATGCAAGAGTAGTCATATAATCATATGATTTGCTGATCGTATCACTTATCCCATAACCAAGAGTCTGCCAACATTAAAGATTTATTAAAATGCCTGCTGAAGGCAAAGCAGAGGTACCAGTTTGGAATAAATTCCTGGATAGGATGTTGAATCCTTAAAGATTCAGTAAAAAACTTAGGTCAACAAATTTTATGTAGTGCCATGTCTCCGACAGACAGAATATACAGTACAGGGAACAAGGTGGAGGCAGGAGTGGCTCCACTTACATTAAATCCCAGTAACTTATTTGGGTAATGTGTGCTTTATTTACCTGCGGCTCTGGATTCTGTAGGTTTCAAGCTTCTATTTCTCAAAAAGGAAATACTTCCTCCAGGCGAAAAAGCAAGAGACCTACTGAGCCATAAACTTTAGCTGTGTCTTCAACATCTCAGGGTTCTTTTGCTAAGAAAAAGCTGTTCTCTCAGCAGGGTGGTAGGACCACTGATACACACTGAGAACAATATGTGTTGGTACCCAGGTGACCAACTGGATGCCTCTTGGTGTGCCCTTGCTCATTGTTATGGTAAATGACAAGAGAAGCAAGCATAGCATGAAAATGTTATGGTGATAAGAGAGTTTGGGCCCCTAATGGATGACGTTGGAAAATGTCAACAAATAAGCCAGAAAAAGAGTGGAAGTTCCTCATTGAGTGGACGATGGAGGGAGATGATGCATATAGTTTGTGTCCCCAATACCAGCCACAGTGAAAGAGCCTGCACTTTGTCTCTGTTTTATCTTCTAAGTTTCTCCCAGGAAAGGAGGCCACTGGAAGACTAGAAGAGCTGTGTCCATAAATTAATTAAAGATCTCAATGACTCAGAGGTTTACTGGGGTAGACACTGGGACGTACTGTCCGTAGTCCTCTTCAGGTATGGACAACACGTAGTCCCAGCTGCTGCAAATGCAGCTGAGTACACCTCAGCTCTCAGTCCACTTTAAAAATTGCCTCAATGAAGACAGCTACCTTGCCCAAGGACATGTCCCTTCCATGGAAGTATGCACTTGACTGTTTGATAGCGGAATTTAAGTTCTGGTCCCCCTTGTCCCAACTCAAGATAACTCTGAAGGGTTATCTCAGATTTAGAATTCTCTGTAGAATAAACTGAGTCCTTCAATCAAAGTGCATTGTATTCCAGCTTCTTCTGTCTCCAATTCTTTTTTTTTTTTTTTTTTAAGATTTTATTTATTTATTTGACAGAGAGACAGCCAGCGAGAGTGAGAACACAAGCAGGGTCAGTGGGAGAGGAAGAAGCAGGCTTCTAGTGGAGGAGCCCGATGTGGGGCTCGATGTGGGGCTCGATCTCAGAACGCCAGGATCACGCCCTGAGCCGAAGGCAGACACTTAACGACTGCACCATCCAGGCACCCCCGATTCTGTGCCCAATTCTGCTCCCCTACCCTTCCATAAGAGTTGATCTCAAAGGTATTCCCTAATAAACTTCTTTTTCACTAATCTTCGTATCAGACTTTGCTTTCCAAGAAACTCAACCTGAAACATGATCCCATAGATGCCAAGATGGTGGTTTAAGATACATAATGAAAATGGAAAAATGTTATTCATTTGAGTTCTTTTTATGAATATTACAATAAAATACATCATATATAAAAAATTTGCTTTTTGACTCACATATGTGAATTATAATTTAAAGATTTAAGTAAACCAAGACTCTAATTCAAATAAACTTTAGAAGACACTATTGTAACTATGTAGGGCATAAATCTATGGTGCAGACAAAATCTGTTTTAACATTGGCTTATTTATTCACTCATTTAATCTATTTAATGATATCAACATTTTCATGAAAACCTACATCTTTTTGTAGTAAAATATATCAAATGGTTTATAGCACTTAAGTTTACGATCATCTTTTTATTGAAAAATCTGATGGATATTAATTACCAAGGATAAATAATTTAAAAATAACTTCAAAAAATGTGATATAATATTGGATAAGGATTACCAAGCTAGATTTGCTGCAATTGCTCTACTAATTTTACAATAAGGCTACTTAAAGTAAAAATTAAGTTGCTTTATTCTAGTTAAAGTAAAATCTGTGTAAACCTATTTATAAAGTAGTGGCCTTTCAAGTGTGTTCCCCAAAGTAAAAGTTGCATAAGATACGCTATCAATAAAAAAAAAAAAAGAGAGAGAGACAAAAACAATTGCAGTTAAATAAGTTCTGAAATAAGGGAATATTAAGTCCCATCTTGGATAGTCATAGTTCACTTGAACAAATTAAATCATTTAAACAAGAACCCAATGAAATATGAACTGTCAACCTGAAATTTTATTAACATAACTGATACTAATTCAATAATTTCAGTTCATCCATTTATATTTTTATAAATCATGAGATATGTTTTGGGAAATACCAGTTCAAAGATATCTTCCATTTATTCTTATTCAACTACTGTGTAGTGAGCACATACTGTGTACAAGGAAGTTTCACTACAAAGGGATAGAAGACAGTCTTGGTCTATCTGGAACTTTTCAAGGGGAGAAAACAGAAGGTAAATATTCAAGTAAAATAATTACAAGTAGGTGTTAAATACTATTAAGAAAATTTAAAATAAATATATTAAAATATAAATAATAAAATGGCAAAATAATAAAGATGTATAAATTCATAATTCAAACCTTCATATATTTACTTTGCATACTTACATTCATTAACAAAAAATGAAATAAACTTTCAGAATTATAATGAATTTTTAGTTACTTAATTTTATTTAGATAGAGGGCATTTTTTTAAAGCCCTGTTATGACTACTTCACTTCTTGTAAGCATGAAACAGAGGTAGAACATCGGCTTTGTTACCTCAAAATATGACAAGAAGGAAAAATTCCAGAAAGATGAACAACATCCACAATCGCCTTTAGATGAAAAAATAATAATTTTTTTTCTTTGCTCCCAGAAGTTCATTCTATGATGATATATATCATTTGGCTTCAGTTTCGTCTTAGGTAAAATATGAATTTTAATGCCCAGCCATTTCCCCTCTTGCCACAAGGTATATTTGGTATACGTATAGAATTTAGTGTTGGATAAATGCCATCTTTGGAAACTGGAATGCTTCCTTCTTCTCAATAATGAGAACTCTGTAATGTGTCACACATTCTATTTCACACAGGCAATCAAAAGTTCAATTCCAACAATGATGTTAACTTCTCTGAATAAAAAACTGCATTATCAATTTTTCACTGTTCCACTGCCTCTCTAGTTTCTTTTTTTTTTTAATTTTGAGGTATTTCAACCATACAGAAATGCAGATAAAATAATATAACAACCAATATAATTAAACAGATGTTAAAAATGTTCTTACTAAATTCTGATCTTAATTCCAAAGAAAACAAGCATTTGGATACAACCTCACAGCTCCATCTCATCCTTCTCACACCCTTCCCAGAGGCAACCTGTGATCTGAAGTGGGTGTGCATTGCTCAACTCTACAAAGTATCACCAGACAATCTCTTAACGAGGCAACATTTATTTTATTTAAAGTCACTGCAGTAAGGGAAAACATTACCTTGACAGAGGATATTTGTAGGTCTTAGGGCCAGGTTTCAAGTAGTTTATGGTTTGTCTTTCAAGGTGGGACATTTATTATAGTTGTAAAAAGTTTGTAATCTAAGAGTTTAGGAGACATACACAGTAAATTGGTGGTCTTGAAATGGATCTTTGTAAGTGCACTATTTGATAAGTGAGTTATTTGCCCAGATGGAGCAGACTTTATCTCTGATAAATTGATTTGTAGAAATTTTCTTGAAACAAACAATGGAATTATTTATGGGTTTAGTCTTAATGATTCCAGGCAAATGTTTTCTGGAATAAACAACTATGTCATTATGACATAGATCTTCTATACTGTAGATTAATGCAGATGCTTTTAGTTTTTAGTACTCTGTGTGTATGTGTGTTTTATATGTACACTACTATGTATATTTCCATGAATAATCTTTTTTTTTATCAAAACTAAGGCACTATCAACTCTAAGACATGCTATTATTTTTGTATGTTAACGAGGCAAAAAACCTTATGCTAAATTAACTCAACATGCTACTGGCTTTAAGATTAAGAGATGTCCCTATTCAGAAACTGTACATTTTAGTATTGTTTAAAATGAATATTCTATAATTTTCTGAATTTAAAAATGTTTTATAAATGATATGCCATCCCTACCATTTCTCCATTGTATATATTTTATTTAGCTTTATTCTTGGAGATATAGTGATATATATATACATGTAGATATAATTTCTTCATTTTAATTAATGTATTTCATTACATAAATGAATCATCTTATTGAGTCATTATTTATGGAGAATCAGATGGTTGTTAGCATGTTTTTCTTTATTATTAACAGCCTTCTAGTGAATACTTTGTTCTTGTTTCCTTGAACCCATATGCAAGATTTGTTACTAAGAATATTACCAGATTTAAGTAATATTTTCTATTTGTTTGCTATTTTATAGTATTCAGAGAATATCCAGAGAATAGGTACAAGTTGGCTTTCCTGTGTCTTATGCACCTGTGTGATAAAACTAGTCATACCAACTCACTTTCTCATTAGACATACCTAAGATTTCCATTTTCTTCTAAGATTTTATTTATTTATTTTGGAGAGAAAGAGACAGAGTGCGAGCAAGGAAGCAGGGGGAAGGGCAGAGGGAGAGGATCTCAAGGAGACTCTAAGCTGAGCATGGAGCCGATGTGGGGCTCAATCTCACGACCCTGAGATCTTGACCTGAGCCGAAATCAAAAATCGGACACTTAACCAACTGAGCCACCCAGGCACCCCAAACCACCTTTCACTTTTGATTTGATTGACAGTCTTTATCCACATTTCATCTGTAGAATGATTTTCTTACTTTTTAAAAAGCCAATGGTACAATTCATCAGTTTATGTCTTAAGAGTAGGAGGAAACTAAAAAACAAAACAAAAAGTTCACTATCATAAACTGAAAATTTCATAGATTGAAGGTTTCAGAGGCAATATTTCCATATTTGAATGTATTTTCTGAAAGTTAACATTTCTAAAGTAAAAAAGGGAATCTTTCCCACTGGCTTTATTAAAGCACTCATGGCTGCTTGTTGCAAATTTCTTACTCAAAATATTCTACCAAACTTTGCTCCAGGAATTTTCATGTGCAAATTGGACTGGATATTGTTTTGTGTCAACCACAGCTCAATACTGGCTGAGAACATAAGGACTAAAGCAAGTGGCTATTGATGGTTGTTAAAAAGAAACAAGTCTGGGAATGCAAGCTGGTGCAGCCACTCTGGAAAACAGTATGGAGGTTTCTCAAAAAGTTGAAAATAGACCTACCCCATGATTCAGCAATTGCACTACTGGGTATTTACCTCAAAGATACAAACGTTGTGATCCAAAGGGTCATCTGTACCCCAATGTTTATAGCAGCAATGTCCACAATAGCCAAACTCTGGAAAGAGCCCAGATGTCCACTGACAGATGAATGGATAAAGAAGATGTGAGGTATATCTATATCTATATCCATACTATATCTATATCTATCTGTATCTATAGAGACATATATAGCTCCACAAGAGAGTATTATACAGTCATCAGAAAATGAAATCTTGCCATTTGCAATGGCATGGATGTAACTAGAGGATACTATTATGCTAAGCAAAGTAAGTCAATGGGAGAAAGACAATTATATGATCACACTGATATGTGGAATTTAAGAAACAAGGCAGAGGCTCATAGGGAAAGAGAGGAAAAAATGAAACAAGACAAAATCAGAGAGGGAGACAAACCATAAGAGACTCTTAATCTTAGGAAACAAACTGAGGGTTGCTGGAGGTGAGGGGTTAGAGGGATGAGGTAACTGGGGGTGATGGGCACTGGGGAGGGTACATGTTGTAATGAGCAATAGGTATTATATAAGAATGATGAATCTCAGACCTATACCCCTCAAACAAATAATACATTATATGTTAATTGAATTAAAAAAAAAAAAAGAAAGAAAGAAAGAAACAAGTTTCCAAATGGAGTCAATTTTATTAAGCTTCACCAAGACTTAATACCTAACCTATTTGTAGTTTCAGCCTCAATCAGGAGTGGTATTTTAAGCCAATCAGAATTTCCAGATCAGCACTAGTGAAGAAATCTGCATGATAAAATCCCCTGCCTTTCCCTAAAGGAATGTAACCGCCCCTAAAATAATCCATTCTTTTAAATTTCTTGTCCCACCCTCCTTTTGCCTATAAAAATCTTCCATTTTGTAAACTTCCTAGAACTCGCTCTTTTTGCTTAATGGAATGCTGCCTAATTCATGAATTGTTGAATAAACCTCATTAGATTTTTTGATTTACTCTATTGAATTTTGTTTTTTAACAGGGGCTAAAGAATTTGCAATTATTACTGTTGCAAAATCAATTACCTCAATGACAAAGCACGGGATAGATTATTTTCCTTCCTGAAAAGTATAAAAAAATTTCTTATAAAAAGTAATTTTGAACAAATCCGCCGAGAAAGGCAGAATCTGCCACCTCAAAATATCCCTCTTTGGTATAAGAATTATTTTGAGCTGGTTATTTTTATGAAATAGCAGGCATAGAAAAAGCTCTGAAAACTGAAGTTACTCTTTTATAAACAGCATTTAAATTCATATGGGAAATTTCCATTTGTAAGAGTGTCTTCCTCTCTGTACCAGAAAGAGGAGAATGATGAAATCATTAGAAACTAGTCAGTGGAAAGACAGTGACTCAAATCTGCATAACAACCTTAACCATGTGTACTGTGCTTTGTCTGATAACCTTCCATAATGGCCTCATGCCCCATTTTCTTTCATCTCTAGCTGGAGAAGCTATTTAAAGTGATGGCTTAGACCATTTCAGGGTTACTCAGTTTTCCTGGGTATCTCCCATGTATACCTAAAGTATACATGCTATTCAATATCCATTTGTTTTTCTCCTATTAACCTATCTTTTGTTATGGGTGGTCTTACACTCAATTCTTCCCCAGCACATCCTTCTTTTAATTGTCATATATCCATATTTTCTCTAATTATTAAAATACAAACTTTGAAAATATATTCTAAGTAGATTAGGGTTGGTATAAAAGTTAAAAGACTGGTTAGTTAAAAGACTAGTTTGGTTTCTGTGGACTCCTTTGGATAGGGTGGGAGACCCTGAAACTTTAGAAGATGTTTTCCATTTTCTTTATGTATTCCTCTTATTATCACTTTCTCTTCCCTGTGCAAAGTACCAAATTAGGTCAGATGTGCAGATAAAAATAATTTCTGGGGGTGCCTGGGTGGCTCAGTTGTTTAGCGTCTGCCTTTGGCTCAGGGTGTGGTCCCAGAGTCCTGGGATGAAGCCCAGCATTAGGCTCCTCTGCTGGGAGCCTACTTCTTCCTCTCCCACTCCCCCTGCCTGTGTTCTCTCTCTCACTGGCTGTCTCTCTGTCATATAAATAAATAAAATCTTTAAAAAAAGTCATTTCTGGTTATGATTTTGCTCTTTATTACTATAGAGAGAAAAGTGGTATTTGCAAGACACCGTGCACATGTCCAGGAACATCTAAAAGTTCCAGTGCCCATTTAATCATTAGAGCACAGGTGTAGGCCAGCTAAGAGGATATTTAAAGCAATCCTATCTACTTAGTTCACAGTAGGCAAGATCAAGACTTAAAGAAAATACAGTTGAGCAAAACTAAATACATTTAGCAACTTTTACAAGTCAAAGTCAGTGCATCCATTGGTGCATTCAGAATAGTAATTGTACACACGAGTACCTATTTTGTACCAATGAGCATCTGCTTACATATGAAAATGTTCTGGTTAATGGAAAAGGAAATTGCAGAGAAATAGCAACATCTGTCATTAAAGTTTGGCTCTTAAATTAATACAGAGTAAGCTTTTTAAAAACTTTCCACTTAAGCATATCTTCTATGACCTACAAAGTCCCCTACATTAAAATCTAAGTAAGAATAACTAACCACGTGTCATTGAGCACCTAGTGGATATATACCTATGTGTATACGTGTGTGTGTGTGTGTGTGTGTGTGTGTGTGTGTGTGTACAGTGTGCATGTGTATGTGTGTCTATCTTGATATATAAATGCTTGCCCTAAGAATGTGAGTAACGTTGGAAAGTCAAAGCTAAACTTGTAAGTTAAAAAAAAAAAAAGAGTTTTTTGTTTTTTTTCTTTAGATTTTACTTATTTGTCAGAGAGAGAGAAAGCACACAAGCAGGGAGCAGCAGGCAGAGGGAGAAGCAGACTCCCCGCTGAGCAAGGAGCCTGTCTGTGCAGAGATTATGACCTGAGCCAAAGGCAGATGCTGAACCCACTGAGCCACCCAGGAGTCCCAAAAAAAGAGTTTAACAGAGTTTTTTGGCAAAGGGTTCTAATGGAAAGAAGAGAGGACTCAGTTACATGGTCTAGATTCATCTTGGACATGTTCCATAACCTCCCTAATTATCAGTTTTCTCAGCTGTATAAAAGAAATAGTGCTACTATAGGCAGAAAGAGTTAGGGATTCCCAGAAAAAGACAGACAAAACATAGCTTTCTTGACATACGAAAAGTTATTTTAGGCCCCCTGCCATCCTGTGATCTCTGCTTGACCAGCATTACTTATCCAAAGCACATTTCTTTCAGAACGTCTTAAGATATGTTGAAATTATAGAAGAATAAACCTCAGTAGCTAATGATTTTAAGAGAAAAAAAAAAAAAGAATGTAAGAACAACCAACCACTATCAGGCCAAGAGATAGACTAATCTTATCAGGGAAAATAAATTAGTGGTAAAACTCCCAGTGCTAGTTCAATAGTAAAGACTGACCTCAGCATAAAAATGAATGAAATCCTGCTATGTGTGACAAAATGGATGGATCTACAGAGTATCATGTTAAGTGAAGTAAGTCATTCAGAGAAAAACAAATATCATATTATCTCACTCATATGTAGAATTTCAGAAACAAAACAAACGAAAAAAGGGGAAAAAAAGAGACAGCGCATAAAACAGACTCTTAACTCTAAAGAACAAACTGATGGTTACTAGAGGGGAGGTAGGTGGGGGGAATAGGTAAAATAGGCGAAGGCGATTAAGAGTACACTTGGGATGAGCACTGACTAACATACAGAATTCTTGAATCACTATACTGTACACCTGAAACTAATATAACACTGAATGTGAACTATGCCTGAATTAAAAAACAAAAAAAAAGATTGACCTGATGTACATTCTTGAGTTATCTTTGTGGGATCTAAACCCTTCAAACACTCAAATACCAGACCAACTGTAAGCAGAGAATTGATCATGCTGATCCTTGCCAGCCCTCATGACTTCAATCAACTAAGACCTGGACTCTGTCACCTTAAGATGACTTTTGTCCCAATTTCATGCTGAAGTCCCTATTGCACAAGCCTCTTCATGAATATGTATACGCCCTTGGCTTAAGGGTTTTGTTGTTTGGGGAAATACTGTTTTTGGAAATTGCCCCAGTGTTCTCCTTTACTTCTTGCAAGTAAAACCTTTCTTTTACCTATTCTTTGGCTTGACTGTGTTTTTTGACTCGATATCCACCAAGAGGCGAATCTAGTTTCAGGTAACACTACCAGAAATGTCTATGAGCAATCCTGTGCAGGACAGTATGTGAGTGAAGATCTCTAGGACTGTTGAGAGACACAAATACCCATTTTTATAGCAATATGAACTTCTGCAGAATCCTCTGGCTACTGTAGAGATGAAAACTCAAACCTTGGCCAAGGCGAGTGGTGAGCTCAGCCGTGCTATCCTCTGGCTTCTTTACCTTCCCCAGCTCTCCACTATCGTGTAAATTACATGCAATTAGGAATCTTTATCCATTTTATTCATTGAAGAGAACCAAGCATTTGACACATAGTATGTGACCAAAATTATTTCTTAAAGGAAAGGATGCAAGTGTTAATAGATGTCCAAGAGGATTCCTAATTACCATTTTCAGCAGATTTTAGGAGTAAAGACTATACCATAGACATATATATTAATAGTGTAATACACTTGTAGTGTTTGTTAGTTTATTTTATCTAGTGATTATATGACACTTATAAACTTGGCACCAGTATACCTATTCAACAATCCAGCAAGGAAACGAATAGGAGCTACTGCTAAAAAGAGATAAACCTTAAGGAATTGAGAAGACTGGATTCTCAGAGCAACTGCTTGGGATGAATTACAAGAGCTCTGAGCCTGTACACTGGTCAAAACCTGAGAAAGGGTTCTATGTATTTTCCATACAACTCCATCCAACATAGGCTATTGGATAAAAGTAAGAAAGGAGTGGAAGTACTTAGATAAATGGAAATAATTCTATGCTACTGTTGCACACTAGTTTCAACAGCATAAACTACAAACTCTGTCAGAATCCAGAAAACAAAAACAAAAACAAACCAGAATTTTGGTTAGAATTGAAAGAAGTGACAGAAAAAAGGTAGAGTGATCATTTCAGAAGTGAATAAAAGCTTCAGTGGAGATGAAAACTGGGTTAAGCTTCATAATTTGCAGGAAACAGAGTAATCAGAACAAAAGAGGAATCTGTTCTTGTAGCTTCCCTCCTATTTTCTAATGTTACTCGTGCTGCCAGAAAGACTGCAAGGAAGTGTTGAACCAAATCCCAGACAAATGTATGGGGACTGAATGTGGGTTGGAAAAACATCTGACAAGGCAAGAGAAAGATGTATGCTATGGATCAACCAGAAATAACATTGGCCAGGCACCAGAGTCAGAATTGTTAGCAGACAGAATAATTAGGCATTGACACATTAGGACCCAGGGAGCCACTCAGGATCATTGATCAGAGAAACAAATGATGAAAGCAACGTTTAATGAAGTTTAACAGATGGTGCTACCCAGTGGAAAGACGATCAAATGGAGGAAGTAGAACTTTGGAAAAATAACGCATAAAGACAGGGAGATTTGCTGTTCCACACGTGAAAGGATTTAATCAAAGTAGAAGCAAAGAAAAAAGAAGGATATTATCAATTATTTTTATATGTGACTGAGTATATTAAAAAAAGAAAGAAAAAAAATTAAAAAAATAACTCCATCATTGTGGTCCTAAGTCAAAATAGCATAGATTTCCACTAAGGAGAAGGAAAATTTGGTGAGCTAACATCTGTTACATATTTATCATTTACAAGAAACTAAACTTTTTTTGCATTCATTATTTCATTTAATATCCACAGCAAACCTCTCAAGCATCACCATTTCTCTGTTACAAAGAAACAGGTTGGAAATGTTTGGCTAATTGGGTTATTGTCCAATAAGGAAAAAGACAGATTTGGTTCAAGTCTATGTTTAATTGTAAAGTCCATATTTTTCTTTAATATCTTGTTACAAAATACCTTTCCCTACCAAAAATTAATGTAAAGACTTAGGGGAAATAACAGTCAAGCCCTGAGAAATTGTGGTCAAGGTAACAATAGGAAGGAAAACTTAAATACTTAAAATTTTCAATATATAAACTCATGTTAAGCAAGTGGGAGGCTGGTGATGGGTATTAAGGAGGGAACGTATTGCATGGTGCACTGGGTGTTACATGCAAGTAATGAATCATGGAACTTTACATCAAAAACTAGGGATGTACTATATGGTGCCTAACATAATATAATAAAAATATTATTATATATATATAAAGAATATAATAAAAATACACATATACATAAAATATAAATATTAAAAGTGAAACAAATGCTTGGCTGAAATTAATGGTTCTCCTTGCTATCATAAGAAATATAAAGGCCTTTGATAAACATTTTTTAGACTTAATTTTGAGGTGATGTGTTCATTTCCTAAATCAGAGGTGATTTATTTAGAGTAGAAGGAATGAATAAATTAATTTCTCTATACCATCACCAGCCTGTGTAACTTAGCTTGAGAACAGACACACACACACACACACACACACACACAGAGGTTATTGACAGCAAGCTGGAAAACCAGGAAAGCTGAGGTGTAATTCAGTCACAATCCAAAGACCTGAGAACACAGGAAGGCAATGTCATGAACGCCATTTCGAATCTAAAAGTCCAAGAACCAACAGCACCAATGTCTGAGGCCAGGTGAATATGGATGTCCCAGCTCAGGCAGAAAGAGCAAATTCACCCTTCCACTGCCTGCTTATTCTATCTGGGTTCTCAATGGATTGGATGCCCAAACACCTTTGTGAGGACAAATTTTTTACTCAGTTCATCAATTCAAACGCTAATCTCTTGTAGAAGCATCCTTGCAGATATACCCAGAAATAATGTTTTCAAGCTATCTGAGCATCTTATAGCCCAGACAACTTAACACACAAAATTAAACATCACACAGTAGTTACATGAAAGGACTAAAAATGCATAAACCCACATGCAGATGCATAAAAATGAAGATTTCTCTCATAGTAAGGAGTTAACTGGAATTAGAGACCTGGAAACTAGCTTAAAATGTTGATATGCTTTTTCAAATTTTTATGGATTCTTTTTGGGGTGTGGGAGTAAGGAGAATATGTGCATTTAAATAAAAGTTGTGGGGCAAAAGAGAGTATTTGTAACTTTTCAGAGATATACTCTGTGTTTTGCTATTTCTGTAAATATAACTAATGTTCAAGTTTTATACTGCATATATTGTGTGGACTCACATCATTTTGTCTTTTATATCAGTCCAATAATCTTACAAAGAATGCTTATCTTGAATGCAGGTGGGTTTTGTTTGTTTTGTTCTGTTTCTTAACTCTGTAGAAAATGGAAAATAAATAATTAAAATCCAGCATCAATTAATTTGTATGCATAGTTTCCAAATCTTTGAGTTTATTAAATGATTATCTTTTATTTCAAGAAAAAGTTTTTCTTGAAAAACTGAAGTGATATTAAAACAAAATTTCCTGTTACACAAGAAACGAAAGTGTCAAATAATCTTTGAAGGTTTTCAAAGCCAACTCTTGAATGGCATGTGACATTAGACTTAGCCTTGGTTTCTTCTTACCTGAGTCAATCAATAAAAATAATTATAGTCATTCAGGAAACAAGCTGGTGGAGACTTGACCAATGGTTGCTTGATTGAAACTTATACATTTTTTTTGGTTGCAGCGGGTTAATTCATACGTTAGCACACTATTTTCATTTATCAAATGACAAAATAAAGTTTTGACTTCTCTAATTAAATTTTGAACCAAATTATATTAAAATGAGTAACTAAAATCCATCCTCTGATCTTGCAAAAAAAATATTGAAAGACAAATACATCTCTATGTTGAAATAGTTAATTTCCCCTCAAACTCAAATTGTCAATATTAAAATGTAAGATCTAATAGTTTGAAATAAAAGATTCTATAAATTTAATAAATATCTGACCATCAACTTACAGCAAAATCTTTGACACTAAGTTGTAGGAAGACATAATGGGGTATGTATATTATATATAATCATAAATGCTTAAGGCTAAAAAGAGAAAATAAAACAACTTTTATTTGGTGAGAAGAAATCCAAGCTCAGAGAGCAAACATATCCAAATCTCCTGGTATTTTCTGATGCTTCCCTGGGGGTACCACATCCACTTTACAGACCTGTCTTTCATCATTCTTCTCCACCCTACTTAAGGTCTCCACTAGCTTACTTGGATCTCTGTGCAAATTGGAAAGAGATGACTGCTCTAGGCAGATAAATTAGATAATTTTCCACCACACCCACCCTTCCAGTGGTTCTGGAGTGAAGTGACAGCTTTATGAAGAAAACGCTCCCCACCTTCCTCCTCACTGATTTAGTCTTTCCCTGAACACAATGTTAGCCAGCACACAATAGTCAGAATTTCAGACTCCATCGCACCTCAACCAGATGTCTTTGTGCAGTGTGCAAAAAGCACAACCATTTGAGGCTGCTCTGCCATTTTTTTGTAACCACATTGTATGTAAACTTCCTTTGTTTTCCTAAGAGTTTAGTGTAATCAACCCAGTTATCTACTTGTATCTCTAGCAATGGGAGTTTTTTCCTTAGAACATGCTTGTCCCTTACTCTAATATCTTCTAATTAGCCTTTTCCATTCACTATGGCACTCTTATCATGCTATCCTCTTTTCCATTTATCAACATTTAATTAATTTTCAAATGGCTACCTCTAAGTCACTAATAAACTTTTGTTTTTCACTCTTTATTCTTATAAAGATATCTACTTTAACTCAGGAAAACTACCAGACCATACATATAAAGAAATATTTTCATATAACAATAGTTTGTTACTTTAAAATATCCTAGGATTTCTTATGCCTTTTTCACCTCAAGCAAAATTCAACGTATTTCTTGTTGTTCCTGAGCACAGAGCTATAATCCATTTCCAGGCCTCCTTTGCAGTTGAATGCAGCCATGTGACTGAGTTCTAACCAACAGAATATGAGGGAACTGACTGAGCCACTTCCAGTCCTGGCTGGCCAAAACTTCCTAAGTTGTAATGCTCTTTTCCCATTCACTTATGTAATACAGACTAGCAGTGCAAAAGTATAGGCCACTTAAAATAGAAAGGGGGGAGGGGTGCCTAAGTTGCTCAGTCAGTTGAGCATCCAACTTTTGATCTCGGCTCAGGTCATGATCTCAAGATTGTGAGACTGAGTCCCTCATCAGGCTCTGTGCTGGGCGTGGAGCCTGCTTAAGATTCTCTCTCCTCAAGTCTCTGCCCCATCTCTTTCTCTCCCACTCAAAAAAAAAAAAAAAAAAGAGGAAAAATCACCAAGTAAGTTATGAGCCACTTCTCCATTGTGCAAGCAAAAAAACACATCAATTATGTTTGAGTCCTTATATATTTAGGGGTCATTTTAGCAGGCATTAACTTAACTAATACATAGCCATTACTTTAAATTAGAAAATAAAATATCTTGCTTTGAAAACAAGAAGAAACTTCTTCTTTTTTTTTTTTTTTTTTAGATTGTATTTATTTATTTGACAGAGAGAGAGACAGCCAGTGAGAGAGGGAACACAAGCAGGGGGAGTGGGAAAGGAAGAAGCAGGCTCCCAGCGAAGGAGCCCGATGGAGGGCTTGATCCCAGAACGCTCGGATCACGCCCTGAGCCGAAGGCAGACGTTTAACGACTGAGCCACCCAGGCGTCCCAAGAAGAAGCTTCTTAAGCAGTGTAGATTTCAAGTTATATATTTATTAAATTTTTATTTGGGTGAATATTTCTGTTTATATGTAGATACAAATATGTGTGCTTGTATGTATGAACATATATGTATTCCATATTACATGTCTGTCATATATATGATGTGTATAACATGTCTATATACATATGTCTCTATATATGTCTCTATATATGTCTATACATTATATATATTAATGATTTATGTATGCATCATACATATTCTATATATATTATACATATTCATATATATTCATAATTATATATGCAATTTAATAAAATGATTTAGCAAGGAGAAGAGAGAGACAGAAAACAGCATAGATTGAGAAAAGTGGTTCTGCTAGAAATAGAAGGGAACCAGACAGAAGGAATAAAATAATTGCGTGATTTGTTTGGTTTTATCAGACACCATATTAGATTTGGGTGTTTTAAAATTTATATTCCTTTCTTAGAAAAGCTTTTGTGAAAAATTGTACATAAATTTTACAAATCAGAAATGTGGTGTTTAATGTGTTTCTTCCTAGGGTGATGTCATATTTTAAATTGTATTCAGGAATTCAATGAAGTCTGAAATTGGAGAGCTGCTTAAGTCTTAGGATGGCTAAAAGTTTAAACTAAAATAATGTTTGAATATTTTCATGAAACTCTGAAAGATGAACTTTTCATAAAGTACTACATTGAGATTCAAGTTAGCCCTTAATTGTCAGGAATAAATCTTTTGTCTCAATTTATCTTTGCCACTTGAGAGGACTTTATATTTCAAAGTGCTGTCCATGTGTCCCCCCTTTGACTAATGACTTTCAAAGAAAGTTGGACTTACTAGGATATCTATATGTATTCACTAAATTAGAGACAAAGCAGTAATGGTCTTAAGAAAGCAGCTGGCAGCAAGACTATTAGACTGTAAAGAGTTAGAAAACATTTTAAGTGTAAAATATGCTCATATCTATATAAATGTCCAATAAATAATTTAAGACAACCTTACTAATAATTTACAGTGTTGAATTGTTTAAACTCAATCAGCAACCACTGCACATGTGAGCAATTTATTTCCATAGCTATGTTTTTCTCAAAAAAATAGCTATTAAATGGGGGTATGGTATCTTTCTATCAGATGAATTATGAATGATATTTTAATCTAAGATGTTCAATAATATGAGTATGGCATTTCCAAAATTACATGCTTCTTTATAAATTATCTTATGAACATTCATTTAAAGTAAATGGGAAATACTGAAACTTTAAAGTGACAAATCGCCATCTTCTGTTGTATTAAATCAGGAATCATTTCTCTTCACTTTGAATACAAGAAATGAATACCAAAGACAAGAAAGTTATTAGTTCTCAAGTTCAAATCTAAAGTAACTTTCAGAAGAATACAGCAGACATACTCTTTAATATATCATTTTAACATGACACTATTTTGTGAAGATAAAATTGGTTTGTTAGGCATTTATCACTCTCATAGCAAAGGCAACCATCAACAAAACAAAAAGGCGACCTACTCAATGCGAGAAGATATTTGCAAATGATGTATCTGATAAGGGGTTAATATCCAAAATATATAAAGAATTTATACAACTTAACACATATCACACACACACACACACACACACACACACACACACACACAATCCTATTTAAAAATGGGCAGAGGATCTGAAGAGACATTTTTTCCAAAGAAGACATACAGATGGAAAACAGACACATGAAAAGACACTCAAAATCACATCACTCATCATAAGGGAAATGCCAGTCAAAACCACAATGAGGTATCACCTCACACCACTCAAAATGGCTAGTACCAAAAAGACAAAAAATGATGTGTTGGCAAGGATGTGCAAAAAAGGGAACCCTAGTGCACTGCTGGTGGGAATGTAAATTGGTACAACCACTGTGGAAAACAATATGGAGGTTCC
The DNA here is from genome assembly GCF_017311325.1 of Ursus maritimus. Lineage (NCBI taxonomy): Eukaryota > Metazoa > Chordata > Mammalia > Carnivora > Ursidae > Ursus > Ursus maritimus. Next base: position 11,758,515 of record NW_024424786.1, read on the forward strand.
TCAAAAAAACTGAAAATAGAAATCCCATGTTCAGTAATTTCACTACTGGGTATTTACCCAAAGAAAACAAAAACCACAATTTGAAGAGGTACATGCACACTTATATTTATTGTAGCATTATTTACAACAGCCAAGCTATGGAAGCAATCTAAGTGTCCACTGATAGATGAATGAAAAAGGTAGATGTGGTATTATATTTTAAAGGAATATTACTCAGCCATAAATAGAATGAGATCTTGCCATTTGCAACAAAACCAATGGACCTAGAAGATATCATGCTAAAGTAAAATAAGTCAGACAGAGAGAGATAAATAACATATGATTTCACTTATATGTGGAATCTAAGAAAACAAACAAAAAATAACTGGGCTCTTACATACAGAGAACTAGAAATTGTCAGAAGAGAGGTGGATGGGTGGAATAGGTGAAGGCAAGTAAGAAGTACAAGCTTCCAGTTATAAAATAAAAAGTCAAGGAGATGAAAAGTACAGCCTATAGAATATAGTCAATAATATTGTAATAATGTTGTATGATGTTAAATAGTAACTATACTTATCATGGTAAACATTGAGTAATGTATAGAATTGTTGAATCACTATATCGTACACCTAAAATTAACATCACATTGTGTGTCAACTATACCTCAATTTAAAAAAGAAAGTATTTGTCACTCTGCATCGAACACTTTCAGAGAAAAAATATCAGGCTCATATATTTGACTGATGCTCTCTTACACTCTTTTTTTTTTTTTCACACAAATTTGGACATAGAGCAAATGCTCATGCTCTAAGTCAATGGATTGGTTCCCAAAGAGAAGAATGATATGGACTTCCAATTTGCTTATAGTAATGTTCCTGAAAATGGAAATGGAATATGGGATTTACAAGCAAAACCAGGGTAAAATGCAGTATCACTGGGTATCAAAGTAAAAACTCAATGTATACTTACGCTATACAACAGTAAAAATGTAAAAAGACTATTTCTTTAAATCTTATAATGAATATTTTGGGCACAATATTTTCTTTATTTTCATATTTTATTTTTAGTTACAATTTGGTGCGCTTATTATAAACCAAGCACTTGGCTAAGAACTGCATGCATTATCTTAACCATTTCATGTTAAGAATATGTTCAGTTGTAAAACTTAACTTTTTTAATCTTTTTTTTTTAGATTTATTTATTTATTTTAGAGAGAGAGTGCATGCACATGAAATGGGGGCAGGAAGGGCAGAGGGTGAGGGAGAGAGAGAATCTCCAGCAGACTCCCCACTGAGCATGGAGCCCAAGAGGGGGCTCGATCCCAGGACCCTGAGATCGTGACCTGAGCCAAAATCAAGGGTCAGACACCTAACCAGCTGAGCCACCCAGATGCCCCAAACTCTTTATATTATTTTTTAAAATAAATACCTTTAATGCTTATCTTGGTCTAGGCATTATTTAAGCATTTCAAAACATGGACTCAATCCTTATTACCTCTAAGTAGATGCCATTGTTATTCACACTCTGCACATAGAAACTGTGGCAAAGAGAGATTAAATAATTTGCCCAAACTTTCATAAAAATTAAGTGGAGCAGAGGTTCAAATCTAGGCACTCTGTCTTTAGAGAACACAGTGGTTAAGACATTTATCTAAGAGCAAACAGCTAATAATTGATAAGAAAGAGATACTAATCTGAGGCCTACCTGTAAAATTATACTTACATAACCAGGCAAGAGAGTCCTTTCTCTGGCTTCTAAACTTTTTTTGGTAGGGGGGCTTTTTCAGCTGTGTTCCTTTTCATAGAGAAAGGAATACACAGGGCAGAGAGGATATACATCCTGGGAGTCCTTCCCAGCCCTCTTTGAACCCTCATACTGGTACTAGAGACTTCATTGCCCTGCAGAAAAGACTCTTATCTGCTTCCATAGCTTGCTCAAGCCTCTTCTCCAGCCATACTTTCAGTGTCTAATGTTAGGCCCAAGGAATTACCAAGGGTAGCTTTTAAAGGAATGTAAATTGAAATTAGATGTTTAGCCTGAGAGCCTACAAGTGTGCTCTTGAGGCCAGTCCTTGGTGTAGGATGGAGAAGAAAATTAAGAAAAATGGACAGGCCATTGTCTAGGGCCTCGTAGCCAGCTGTTTTCATGCCACCATGGTTTCCAAAATTTCTAAATCAAAACCTGGACATCCAGGTCATTATGAAGGTATATTTGTCAAGACAGAAGGAAAGGAAGTATTTTATCTATTTTCTACTATTGTATTACATCGTAGAAGTATTGGTGATTGTTCTTTTCAAAAAACACATCCTTATTCTTTATGATATTCTTACTTCTTAAAATCTAGTATAAAATCTGTGGATGAAAATGGTAGAGAACACAAACTTATTATTAACATGGTAAAAGAAAAAAGTGTTTCCTCCTCTCCCCTCCAATCTATTTTATTTTTTTAAGTGTTTTTTTTTTTTTTAATTAGAGAGGGAGGGGGGTAGAGGCAGAGGGAGAGGGAGAGAGAATCTTAAGCAGGTTCCACACCCAGCACAGAGCCCTATGTGGGACTCCATCTCACAGCCCTGAGATTATGACCTGAGCCGAAATCAACAGTCAGTTGCTTAACCAACTGAGCCACCTAGGTGTCCCTCAACTCTATTTTATTAATGTTTCATTTGACATATAACTCATAAGTTAATGATCTGCAGGGGAGTACCAAATCTGAGAATGGAGATCAAATGTAATGATATAAAGAATAATGAAGCAATTCTAGCTGGTAGTGCATCTAAAAACAGTATTCTAAAATGTAATCAACTTCAGGTTTCTCAGCCTTTCATCAGCTATCACTGTTTTCTCAAATCCTTTGTCAAATGTAAGGAAACACATTGACTTCAAGTTTCTTTGTAAGTTTTTAAGTATTGATTGTAATTTTTTTGCTGTTGAAATACCCTCCATATGTAATTTGCTTTCACTATACTTTATAAAAGGAAGCAAAGTTTGTTCCTGGTTATTCCTTTAGGTTAGCTACTTTTCATACCGTGTCTCATAGTGAAGAAATAGTTGATCCAAAAACGCTCTGATTGCAAACTGAACTATTAAAACTAAATATTTTATTAACTTTGACATCAGTAAGAATATATGAAGAACTAAAAACATATACTAAGAGTAGCCAAAAAGAATAAGGAGAAAGAGACCATCATAAAACATCAACATTTCTTACCAAAAGTGGAATTTTCAATTCAAAAAATAATTATTTTTGATTTAAAGTTAAAATGCTTTGGGTGGCTCAGTCAGTTAAGCGTCTGACTCTTGGTTTCGACTCAGGTCATAATCTCAGGGCCCTGGGACTGAGCCCTGCATAGGGCTCTGCGCTGAAGGTGGAGCCTGCTAGCGATTCTCCTGCTCCTTTTCCCTCTGCCCTTCCCCCCTGCTTGTGCCATCTCCCTCTCTCGCTAATTTTTTTTTTTTAAGATTTTTTAAATTTATTTGTCAGATAGAGAGAGAGCACAAGCAGGAGGAGCGGCAGGCGGAGGGAGCAAGGAGCCTGATGCAGTACTCAATCCCAGAATCCTGGGATCATGATCTGAGCCAAAGGCAGATGCTTAACCAACTGAGCCACCCAGGCGTCCCTCTAAATAAAATATATTTTTTTAAAAAAGTTAAAATACATCTACTTTGAAAGTTGAGCTCTGAAAATCTTAGTCATACACGAGCATAAACAGAGCCAATAAGTAGATGAATTGTATATGCTTCAGGAAAAAACAGAGCTAATACAGAAAAAGTTCAGACACTTTTTGTATTCTATTAAAAAACATTTTCTATGTGATTATTTTGAATAGCTTTTTTATCAGAAGATCATTATTTTATGACTGTGAAATGGAAATACTTGTGATATCTAGCGAGGTCTCTTTAAAACATCCTCAATTCTATAGGAAGAAGCCAAACTCGAATGCATAATCAGATTTCAACTTTATCTGCCCTGAAATCCTGCTTTGTCAGCATGCCACTATTACATGGTTCAGTTCAGCTGTCTAGTTAGAGACCCTGGCACTGTCTTGGATGTGCCCCTATCTTCCAAAATCTTAGTCTTTAAGCTCATCCTTTTGTGGTAGATCAGGTGATACTCAATTTAAGCTATAGTCTCTCAACTCCCTGTTTTATTAACAATAACAGACAATGAATATTAATTGCCATTTGGCACTGAAAACAAAAGTGAAGATTATCAGCAAACTGCCTCCAAACAACAATCTGCAGGAGAAAGGCGAAAAGCAGTCTATCATTTCATGGTTTGCCCATACAGTCCCAAGAATCAGGATGTTTAGACAAATGGAAGATGATACGGATTTTTTGGTTGTATACCATATGAATACTGGCAAAAAACTAAATAGAACCATGCATGTGGTCCACTAGCGAACTGCATTCTGTTACTCAAAGAAACATTTAGGCAAACAGATGGCTGTAGAATTTCAGCATGGATTGCAAAAAGCATTCTTACTTGTATTGTATTACGGTGTAAACTGTGATTACACAATGCCAGGAAAGTGAAATATTTAAATAAATGTTCTGTTTGCTGGATAAAATGTTTGAGTAACTTCTTCTCTCTACCCTCACACCCTTCGATCCCCCCTACACGAACTAAACCAAGGAATCTGGGAACTTGTGAGTCTTACCACACCAACCTCTAATTGATGTGGCTAAATGCCAATCAAAGAACCATTTTAGGAAAGTCTCTGGTCAAAATCGCTTTTCTTTTACTGTGAGATCTTACACTTTGTAGTAGCATAAATACATACTGATGGCAACATTCAAAAGGCCTATTTATATCCTTGGAGAGGAAAAATAGTTAACAGTGTCATGATATTTTTTTTCCCATTGCTTTTGTCAAAAAATCATTTAAGATTTTTAGCTTCCAAAAAAGCTCTGAGCCTATGTTAGGGTTTACTAAATCTGATTCTAAAGAGGAAAATGAAATAAGAGTGAAGTTCAGACACGCTTGAAAGAGCTATTTAGCTAGAACAAAAATGGAAAAATGGAAAGCAAAGCAACACATTTCAAGAATTTGCAAATCTTTTATCTTTATTGTGCCTATTTAACCTGTCTTTGGTATTTGGCTAATTCCTGTCGATGACAGTATACTGATGAATATTAATGTCTTATGTATATAAATATATATCTACACTTTAAACAAATGATGCAAGAGTAAATATTCTATGGAAACATACCTGAGTAGAGATTCTATGTGGAGGGCAAATGTGTATGAGAATCTATAATGCTGGATACTGGAGATAAAACAATAAGTTAACAATAACTCCTACCCTTTTAGGAGCTGACAATTTATGCTTTCGTAATTGCCCTATTTTGATAGATAAGGAAATATCGGACAGCATACTACCACTACATCATGTGGGCTATGTTGTATAGGAAAAGTTCATGTCATAGGTTAAAGAGTCCATCCCTGGACTGGGCCCACTGATTTTAAGGATTTTGTATAATCATGTCCAATAGAGTTATCAATTTTACATTGTTTCCCCCATCAGTATGCCAACTGAGAGGATCAATACCTGCTTTGGGGTTAGTTTGATACTGACATCAAGTTTGTAGAGGTAGAAAGCAGGTTTCACATGAGAGACTATGGACTATGAGAAACAAACTGAGGGCCTCAGAGGGGAGGGGGGTGGGGGAATGGGACAGACCGGTGATGGGTAGTAAGGAGGGCACGTATTGCATGGTGCACTGGGTGTTATATGCAACTAGTGAATCATCGAGCCTTACATCGGAAACCGGGGAAGTACTGTATGGTGACTAACATAATATAATAAAAAATCATTAAAAAAAATAATAAAAAAAAAGAAAGCAGGTTTCATTAATATCTCTTAGGTTTCTAATTCATCAACAATAATCCTTTGTCAGCTTCACCTCTAGTTCCAGGGTTCCTGAATCTAAATAGTCCTTATGTCTCATATCGTTAGTGTTAATAATAATTACCAGAATAGCATTTACTCAGTGTTTGTACTGTATCATACACTGCTCTTAGCATTTTCCATATGTTAAACCATTAAATCTTTAAAATAACCATATAGAGTAAAATTATTCTCTTTTTACAGAAGAATTATTTGTTTTTGGAGTAATCAATACCCAATTAATCAATTAATTCAATAACAATTAATCAAATACTGAATATTCTGCTCTAGGCATTAAAATAGGGATGAGGGACAACCTCTCGGGAAAAAAAAAAAAAAAAAAAAACCAGTGTCTTCTTTCAGAGTTTATAATCTAATGGTAAGCAGTTAAATTAACCACAGCTATAATAAAATAGTTTCTAATAAATGTATTGTAGAGAATGCCTTTAAGGTCACAAAAGAGGGCCATCTAAAATAGTCGGGAAGGGTACTGAAACATTTCCCAGTATAAAGACCCTTAATCAAACAACAGTTACATAGGAACAAGTCTGTGTGGGGAGTGAAAGTCATTCTAGGCAAAAAAAAAAAAAAAAAAAAAAAAGATATTCATGAATATAACTTGATTATTTGAAAACAGTCAGTCTGTATGCAGTCATTTTTACTTTTGATAAGTTGGGGATTTTAATCAGATGCTCTCCAAGGACAACCAAAGAAGGGGGTTCTTAACCAGTGAGGAAATCCAGCCAAATGCCCAGCAGCCAAATTCAAGGCATTTTGTGTCCTGTTTAATTCACATCAAATCTCATTATGTGATGAAAACTTTGTTTTTTAAAAATACATAAAAGTTAAGAGAATGATTAAACTTTATGTGAACACCTAATTAGAATATCTGATGGTGGGTAGGGTGAGATCCTTAAACAAAAAACAAAAAACAAAAAACAAAAAAAACCAAAACTGTTCTTGCAAAATACAGTTCTCCAAACTGTTAACTTTGCAGTTCAATCTAGCTCTGTGTAAATACATGTGATTTCCCTCTAATTGCTTTTGCTCCTAGAATTGTTACAAATATGGTGCTGTAGTTTAACAGAGAAAACATATTACCTTGAATAGCAATTTACAGAACTTACTTTTATATTTTATTTTTATTTATTTATTTATTTAAAAGATTTTATTTATTTATTCGACAGAGATAGAGACAGCCAGCGAGAGAGGGAACACAGCAGGGGAGTGGGAGAGGAAGAAGCAGACTCCTAGCGGAGGAGCCTGATGTGGGGCTCGATACCATAACGCCGGGATCACACCCTGAGCCGAAGGCAGACGCTTAACCGCTGTGCCACCCAGGCACCCCTTACTTTTATATTTTAATCACTCCATGATCCATAATTGCCATACCAAGTACTTCAAGTAGGCAGGATAGCATAGCATTTAGAGCATTAACTTTTGAATTAGGCCGACTTAGCCTTCTCTAATGTTGGCAGCGCAGGTAATCCTAACAGAGCCTTACTTTGCAGGAACTAATCACCAAAATCTTGCCATTCAGGTTTCTCAGGGCTGGAGGTCAGTTACCAGTTTTAATTTTTTAGGTTTGTGTCAGTCATCAGTTCTTTGGAATTATCACGACAGGAAGAACATTTCAAACCTAATCCTATGGAACCTTCATAGCCTTCTCAATGAATTAAGAAACAAAGGGTGGTCCCCTTATTTTCCTCTCTCTATAGGGACTTACATCATAGGAACATCTTTCTAAATAAGTCTCTTTCCCAGTATGCTTTCCTACTCTCTTGATCCATTTATATTCTAGAAGTGAGTGAACGAGTTCAACAGTAATGAAACACGTTCTCCTTCATTCTCTTTATAAAATATATATCAGGTCAGAGGATGCATTCTGTTTTACTTTCCTTTTTGTATTATTAAGACATTCAAAATGGTGGCAAGAAGCGTGCATTCTAGCATCTTACTATATGAGAGCTGACATTAAATTCAGTGCTATGAATTTTAATATTTCCTTCAGCAGTTCTAAGTTTTCCATATAATTTTAAAATTAGAGAAATAAAAGCTTTGAGCCCACGTTAGAGTCAGATTTAGCAAATCCTAAAGAGAGAAATGAACAAAAGAGGGAAAATCAAACGACCCTATTGTGGCTTCCTTGTACACTGAGAGTGAGCCAGACTCTCAGGTTACACAAGTAAACACAATGATTTTTGTATACTCTTGATACCTCCAGCATCATACAAGCTTTTAAAGGCATTGTATAAGTTGCTATAACCTCTTCAGAAAAAAAGATGATAAGATACCTGGAAAAGCCATATGAATATGTATCATCATTATTCCTACAGTGTGTTTGTGTGTTCAAAACGTATTATAAGCTTATCTTCAATACAATTAATTATAAAGAGATAACTAGATAAACATATAATTAGTAAACAACATAAAGACATCATACAAAGGAATGAGATAGTGAATTGTGGGATATTAACAGAGAGTAATCCAGCATAGTTGTTCATAATTATAAAAGTCCCAAAGACACAGGGAGAAGTATTACTGATTTAAAAGCAGAAATTTCATGTACATGATGGTTGCAACTATGTGAACTGCACATGCAAGTATGCATCTAACTTCTTTTGTTGTTATAACACATTACCAAAAGTTTAGCCATTTAAAAGAACACAGATTTATTACTTCATAGTTCCAAAAGTCAGAATTTCCACACAAGTCTCATCAGCTAAAAGCAAAGTAACTGCAGGACTGCTGCATTCACTGGAGAGTCCCTGAGGAGAATCAGCTTTTAAGCTCATTCAAGTTGTTGGCAGAATTCAGTTCCACATGATTATAGGACTAAGATCCTGATTTCCTTGCTGGCTGTCATCTAGGGTTATTCTCACACACTAGAAGCCACACACAGCCCTTGGTTTGTACCCCCTCTTCCTTTATCCTCAAAGCCAGCAATCATGAGTAGTGTCTTCACTTTGGATCTCCCCTTCAGCTTTATCTCTTTTCAGCTTTCTTTTCCTTCTCTTTAACTCTAGATGGAAGATTCTCTGCTTCTAAGAGCTCATATTGGATTAAATTGGGCCTACCCAGATAATCCAGGATAATCCGCCTATTTTAAAGCAGTAACTTTAATTGCATCCGCAAAGTCCCTTTTGCCATATAAGATAATATATGTGCACATAAGTAGAGAGTGTGGACATGTTTAAGGGTCCATTAATCTGCCTTTCAAAATACAGACAGTGGACAAAAGTTCATATGTGAAATGAAAATAATTAGGATACCAAAAGAGCTTATCATTTCTTAAAATACTCTTTAGTTTGTTCTACATTCTCAGAAATAAGAGGAAATTCATTACACTTATTAAGTTCTGACACTTCAGTTCAAATATATGTATGTGTGTATGTGTGTGACTAATTCATAAGCTTAAACACACACGACTATTTCTGCATTGCAGTAATTATTTTCATGGTAGCATTTTGTTATAGAATAAATCTTACATATTCAATGTATAGCTTTAATAGGAAACAAGCATTGCAGAATCTATTTTTAATAAAATTAAATTAACAAAAATTGTAAAATTTATAAGAAGTACATAAGATTATGTAGTCGGGTATATTTTACAGCAAAACAAAACAGTACAAGAAATTTTATGCAGTCAAGGAAATACAGATAAAAGTACTGTTTTAGGTACTTTTACTTAAACTCTGTTCCAGCATTCTACAAATTGGGCAGGAGATTAATGATAATCCTGTCACAAAACTTACGAACCAACAATTAGGTATGCAGAAATAGAAAGTGATGCTCAGAAATTACCTAAGATTTGTAAGGAAAAATATAAAATAAAATAAATCCCTAGAAGGCAAAATGTTTTTAAACACTGGTACAAACCCATGAAGTAACACCCTAAGAACTAAGTGAAAGCTCAAAATTTTATCTAGATGTTAGTCATACTGAAAGTTTTCTCCTACTAGTACTGTAGACACAGAAAACAAAAACAAACCCCAGTTCATTACTATGGTTCATCATGCTTTAATAATTTGTATCCCCAGAGGTTGCACCAGCCATACGAACCAAAAAAGTGGTAGAGTGTTAAAAGAAATTAGTCCACAGATAAAAGTAAATCATGGTCATAGTTGATTATACTGCCAGGTGAGAAGTCCTTGCCCCAGATCAGAGTAGATAATCTAGAGCTTGAAGTTCCCTTTAGATGAGGATGCTTAATTCAAAAGGAGTTAAGTAGTGTCTGTAGCTGTTCCATTTCTATTAGGTTTACTCCCTCACAAAAGAAAGGAGAAAAAAACCCTGCACTCACTGTAAAACTGAATTTAATATAGAAGACTGCATTTATTCCACACAACTACCTTGTAAGATAGGTATTATTCCTATCACTTCACAGATGGGGCAGTTGGGGCTCAGTTGCTTAATTTACTCAAGGCTGGTTAGTTATCTGGGAAAATAAACTGGATATCNCCCTAATTATCTCTGCTCTCTCTCTTTTTCCATTGCATTAAAAACAAACAATGGAAGATTTGAATGCATAAGACCATTCAAATTAATAGATTGCAATTACCAGTTAAACATTCCGTTATTATAAAACAATTGTGAGCAGAAAAGCATAAATGAGTTATCTGCTATATCTAAGACTCTTTTGGATAAAGCCAAAGATGCAATATTCTCCTTAATGATTAAGTAGAGAACCAGAGGATTCCATTGGTGGGAGCCACAGGAAATAGGTTGCAACATGCTCTTTTTATTGCAAAAGCACATTCCAAGTGTGAAGAATATTTATATTTCAGGTATACAGAAAAATAACAGCATATATTTTGGTTTCTGCTTAGGAGATAAGAAATGGAGAGGATTGCACCTAACCCTACAACAATAAACATGCCAGACAAAATGCAAGCTTATGACTTTGAGTGTATCAGACAGCTGAGGTACCCATCCAGCCTGACACAGAAGAAGAGACAGTTGCCTACAAAGGGAGACAGGATGTGAGTAATTGTTTACCTGGAGCAGATATAGCCAGACATAAATGGAAGAATTCAGTTAGAATGGTTAATGAATTAGTGGAAGATGAGACATAGGTTGTTGAGTGTGAAGGCCTTGGGGGCTGCAGATATAGGGAGAATTTGTACCTTTTTCAAAGCTCTTTTCTTCTTTACCATGTGTTCACAAAACAAGAGTGGCAAGAATCCCAAGAACACATCCTTCTTGAGAGAGGGTAACAACAACTACTATGTGAGGGAGACAAAATCTGCCTGAACATTTTTCCCCCCTATGCTTGCTATGGAACAAAAGCTTCAATATGGAATGGGAAGGGACAGTTAGGGAGGCCATAGTTAGCTTCTGTTGCTGATAAGTTGGGAATTCAGTAGTAGAAACATGTAGATTAGCGTTAATGAGAGTGATTCCATGCTATTCTAAACTCCAGAGAGTTTAGAAGTATCTAAGTTTTCAAGATTCTCTAGTTCATCTATCCACATTCCCCATCCCAAGTTTCAAGGTCCCACAATTTCCCTATTAGTTTCCTGATTTGGGCACACTGGATTTACTTCAACTGAGAATCCAGTTTTCTTTTACTCAGGTTCTGTGCCTTATTTTCAGGATTATGTGTTCTTGAAATTGCAAGAGGTAAATGTCTCTTTAAACGATGCAGAGGAGGCTCTCCAATTTTCACATTTTGCTTCAAACGTAGATTAATAGATCTGGGACTCTCACTTGTCTATTCAGTAAATCGATGGCATTTAGCAACAGGAACTAAACTCCAACTACAGAGTAGTTACTCATTCCCTCATGCTTTCCAAATTCCAAAGATTCTGGCCAGCTATGCATCCCCTTCATCCTATTTCTGTTCCAAATTCACTACAGGTAAACACCTTGGCAAATATACTGCTACAGCTTTCCAGGAACTATCAAAACTCCATTTACCACCAGCGATGGTGTCCTTATTGCCATTGGTTGGTGCATTCACCTACAGAATCCAATCCTTAGAGTTGGCTTCCTAGGGCCATGCCTGGCACCAACTCTCTTCAATTAGATTCCCTAGAAACAGAGGTAAAGATAGGATTTCTTTTGAAAGCTAATTATTGATAGAGTGCTCTCCAGAGGGAAAAAAACAAAAAAACAAAACAAAACAAAAAAAAAACAAAAAACCCAGCTAAAACCTGTAAGTAAAAGAGCAAAGCCAAGCAGTAAAATGGGAAAAGCTGAGAAACAATACTATCTCAGCAAATGCCTAGCTTTGGCCTAACTCATAGTGGGAGATATTTGGGAATAAAGTAATCAACAGTGTTGCCCTCTTTGGTGGCATGGGATTTCTCCTTATTTCCTTGTAGCACTCAATCATTGGCTCTGAATTATCCAGGGAAGGGGTGGGGGGTCAATATAACTCCCAGTTAGAAAATGCTCTAATCAGTGGAGGGCAATTTTCTGGAGAAGGCGGGTAACTGTGGGCCATTACAAGCTGACAGCAACTGGGGAATGCGTATGCCAGTCGGTAAGGGAGATACTGGAGATTTCAGCTCAGGGTTTACGGGTGGGGCAACACAATTTCTCCTATAAGGATAAAGTCCTTTTGATCCTTTCACCCTCTCCTTCTTACTCTCTGTCCCTCCATCTTCCAAGACCTCTCTCCTCCACTCCTGTTCAAACACACACACACACACACACACACACACACACAGAGCTTTCCCTTTTTGCTTTCAATATAGGGAAGTTATGTTTGAGGCTGTGGCAAATAAAGTGGGAGAACAACTAAAACATTGAAATAATCACTGAGACACCAACTCAACAGGATTCAATAATTGTGGAATATGTAGAAGGTAAATGCTGAAAGTGGTATAGACACATCAAACACAATGATGGGAGTTGAAATGAGCATGGATTTGAGCTTATCCTACCATAACAGCGACTGAGTGTCAAGAACACAGATCAGACATCTTAGACCATTTTAAACATCATTAACTCTTCTTGAGATTCTATGCCAGATCTCCAGTAAATATACAAAGAGCCAAACCCACACAGATGATTTCCCAGTGCATCTTGAGGCATTCTCCCAGGAAACAACTGTTTCATCCAGTTAACAGAGGTGAATCAGACACTGAGGGTAAAAGGAGAGATCAAATAGAATTATTCACATAGATCACATGCCTCATGGTCACCAAAACATGGTGCCTAATGCTCTCTTGCAGGGTCAACAAACTATAGCCTCAGGTTAAATTCAGCCCACGTCCTGTTTTGTTTTTTTAAATGGCCCATGAGATAAGAATGATTTTTCACATTTTAAAAGTTTTTTTTTTTTTTTAAGATTTTATTTATTTATTTGACAGAGCGTGAGATAGCAAGAGAGGGAACACAGCAGGGGGAGAGGGAAAGGGAGAAGCAGGCTTCCCGCTGAGCAGGGAGCGCGATGTGGGGCTGGATCCCAGGATCATGACCTGAGCCGAAGGCAGACACTTAACAACTGAGCCACCCAGGTACCCCTAAAAGGTTTCAAAAGAGGAAAAGTGAAGTAGGATATGGGACAGACCTCAAAGCCTAAAATATTTACTATCTGGTCCTTCACAGAGAAAGTTTGCCAATGCCTATTCTATGATTCACGTCATAGAAATCTGAAAATCTCTTCCACCAAAAAAAGGAAGATCAATATTCTCTAGTACAAAAAACATGCTCTAGTAGTAGAACTTAATCCCTATCCCTAATTGCTGATGGTATTTAATTTGGGCCATGAGTAGTAAGGAAATAAATAGTTTGATGTATTACTCCCCTCATGAAAACTACACTTGATATGCCCTAAATACTCAATAAAATGCTATAAAAATGTGTTTCCTATAATTTCTGCTTGCTCTAAGGTTCATCACACCTCTGCATTCATAGGAGTCACTGGGAATTTTTATTAAAATGTGGATTCCTAAATTCTATCCCAGGACATTTCAAAGATCGAGAGAGGGAACACAGCAGGGGAGTGGGAGAGGAAGAAGCAGGCTCCCAGCGGAGGAGCCCGATGTGTGACTCGATCCCAGAATGCCAGGATCACGCCCTGAGCCGAAGGCAGACGCTCAACGACTGCGCCACCCAGGCACCCCAGGACATTTCAAATTCATAATATACTGGGTAGGACACAGGAGTCTGCATTTCAAATACCCCCAGGTGATTCTGATACAGGGAGATTATAAACTGCACTTTGAGGAATACATGAAGCATGGAAAAGCATAAGTTTAAAGTCAGGCATATTTGGACTTAAAGGCTAGTATACCGATTAAATCCACAAATAATTTGAGCACATTAAGTACCTACTATGTGCCAGCTACTCTTGTCAGTATTGGGGGATGCAGCAGTGGGCAAAACAGAAAAAATAATCTGTACCCTCATGGCACTTGCTTGTGAGTTGGTATAAACATATTAAAAACAAATAAGTAAAATGTATGGAATGTGAGTGTGATGAGTACCTTGAAGAAAAAGAAGGCAGAGAAATGCAGCAGGTAGTTGGGTGTAGGGGCAGGTGGGTAAGGGGAAAGTTCTCCTGAGATGAATTAGTCGAGAGACATGAAGGTGAGTCAGGGTGAGGAAGGTGATGCGAATATTTTAAACTGGTAAGTTCCTGGGAGAGAAAAGAGCTAATGCCAAGCTTGAAGTCTGGCATATTCAAAAAATGAAAAAGAGTAAGGAGGCAATATGGAGAAAGAGGATCACTGTTAACTGCTGTGTGAAGAATAACTGGAGGGACCGGGGTAGGCAGAATAATACCACTCGAAGCCCTCACCCCCATATATCATCTTATGTGGCAAAAAAAAAAAAAAAAAAGGATTTTGAGATGTGGTTAAGGATCTTCAGATAGGGAAGTCAGCCTGTATCAATGTAATCACAAGCCTAGTTGTAAGTGAAAGAGGGAGGCAGCAGGGTCAGAGTCAGATCTGAAGGTGGATGGGAGAACCATAGTTTTGAAATGCAGGGAAAGACACTCTGAGAAGTTGAGAAATGTAAGATAAAAGATTCTCACTTAGGGCTTCAGGAGGGAATGTGGCCCTGCTGACACCATGATTTTGGCCCAGTAAGACCCATTTCAACATCTGACCTCACAGAAAGTAAGATAATGATTTTTTGTCTGTTTAAGCTACTGCGTGTGTGGTAATTTGTTACAGCAGCCCAAGGAGAATAATACAGGGAGTAAAGATATGAACATGGAGATAACTTGGGAGGTCACTGCAGTAACTAATTCAAGAAGTAATGGTGGCTTAGACTAAGGTGATAATAGAAGAGACAGTATAAAAGTGATTGAATTCTGAAGGGGAATGGGAATGACTCACAGATGGACAGGGTGTTAGATAAGAGAAGGATCAGGATCAAGGGGGGAAGCCCAGCCTTTTGGTCTCAGATGATAAAGGAAAGTGGTTGTCATTTACTAAGATGGGGAAAATGTTGGAAGAGCAGGAGGAAGAAGTACCTGTTGCATGTCCAAGTGAGTTTGTCAAATAGCCCGTTTGCTATTCAAGTCTAATTTTAGGGGTGAGGTCTGGGCTGGAAAGATAAATTTGCGAGTAACCACTTTTAAATAACAGTTGAAATCAGGAGAGAAATCTTCAAATGGGTGAGTAAACATAAAAAGAGAGGTCTAAAACCTGAGCCCTGTGTCATTCCAATTTGGGGAGATCGTAAAACGAATAAACTAGCAAAGGAAATTGAGAAACAGCAACACATATGGTGGGGAAATGAACAGGTGAATGAGATGTCTGGAAAAAGGGATTTAAAGATGTGTGAAGTTAAGGATCTTCAGATGGGGAGGTTAGCCTGTATTATCCTGGTGGGCCCAATGTAATCCCAACCCTCCTTATCAGTAAAAGAGGGAGGCAGCAGGGCCAGAGATCTGAAGATGTTATGCTGTTGGCTCTGAAGACAGGGGGCAGAGTCATAGTCAAGAAATGCAGGAAAAGGCCCTTGCCCAGAAGCTGAAAAAGGTAAGGCAACAGACTTTCACCTAGAGCTTCAGGAGGGAATATGGCCCTGCTGACACAATGATTTCCGCCTAGTGAGACCCATTTCAATGTCTGACCTCCAAAAAGGTAAGTGTTGGTTTAAGCTACTGCATATATGATAATTTGTTATGGCAGCCAAAGGAGGATAATATAAGGAGTAAAAATATAACCTGGAGATAACTTGGAAGGTCACTGCAGTAATTAAGCCAGAACTTAAGAGTGGAAAAAAATGTAGCAAATATTGATGAGAACTCAACATGAGTACTAAGGAATGGCTATTGATTTTAGCAACGTGTATGTAGCAATAGCACTCTCAGTGAAGTGTTAGGGGAGAAAGTCTGACTAAAGGAGTTTGACTGGTTCTACTACTTGCTAACTTGAAAACCATGGACACATTTCCTAACCTCTGGAAATGTCAGTTTCCTCTAAAATATGGCATAATTATTCATGTTATAAAGATCTTGCGAAGATTAAAGGATGTAATGCTTGTACAGCATCTCTTAAAATTTCTGGCACATAGAGAAATGTCAGCTATTTTCCTTTTCTGTTCCTCTCCAATATTCCAATGAAATAAAACTATTTGTGCCTCATATATTCTATAAAGTGAATACGAAATGGGTGCAATCCAGATAAGATGTGGACTTGCCTTATACCTAAGAACTGATATTAGACTAGCTTCCATTTCTTGATTCATGGAAAGTCTAGTGACCTCTGAAGAATTTCTGTAAGTTTCCAAAGTTCATCCAGAGTTCCCACTGATCTGAACACTCGGCTTTCTTTTCAACTTAAGGATAGTATTATTTTCTAGAACTAAATCTGTTCATCTACAAATAACAGAAAATCCAACAAATGTCTAAACATCAGATAAAAGTTTCACTCCCCTTTTTTAAGACCAAGCGTAGTAAGTCTGGGCTGGTAAAAAGCATGGTGATACCTTAGGGGACCCAAGGAAAGCAAATCTGGCTTCTGTTTTCTCCGGAAAGAATTTTTTTCTCAAGACTTTTACCTCATGATCACAAAATGGCTGCTCCACTTCCGGAATCACAGACATCAGACAGGAGAAAGCAGAGAGCAAAAGATGAAGTGGCCTGTCAGCTGATTTAGTACTCTTAAAACCGCATTCTTGTAAGCCTCACCCAGGAACTCTGAATTACTTCTAATTGTTCAGATGTAAGCACACTCTCCTCCTTACAGTGTTGAAGGAGGAGTATTGTTTTTTTTTTCCTCCAGTTTCTGAAATAGGCTGGAAAAAAGAGTTGTGAATGCTGACGAGTATTAAATCCAGAATCATCCCAGATGAGCCCTGACACATATACCTCTCACACATAAGCACAGACACAGTGCTGTAAGTAAGACCTTGCTGGTGAGCTGAGAGAGCTAGAGTGAGACTTATGTTGCAGAAACGCACACTATTTACAAATTATTAGAAATACCAGTTTGTTTTTATGTACAGAAGTTATCTAATTGTCCCAATTCTAAAGCAAATGATCACACTGAAACCAAGAAGGCAATTTACCTTGATACTACTTCTGGGGAAAAACGAAAACAAAAACAAAAACTAACTTGATTTGTTTCATGATCTTAGTACAAAATATTTATAAAAAATAATACTTCAGAAAAGGTCAGGTGATTTTTGACAACTAATTTTTAGCTCTAAGTCATTAAGGTGGTAGCATAAGCAGGTTTTCCTCCTCGTTTTCTGTAATAATAGCTTTCCTTAAAGCTTGAGGCTTTAGACTGAACCACTATTTTAGGGTAAGAGAGGATTTTTAGATAGATACTTTTAATAAGAACATTGTTTAATATCTTCTAGAAAATACATTGAAAAGGAATGTAACTGATCTCTGTATGTGTTTTTAAGAAACAAAAACAAACAAAAAAAATTTCTCTGGAAGCCTAGACTGAAGATTAAATTCAGTGCTTTTCTGTAAAGTAGGATCCAAGCACATCCCCTGTTCTATGCTTCCCCCCCCACCCCATAACCTCTCACCCCTGAGGGGATATTTGACAGTATCTGTAGACATTTTTGGTTATCACACTGGAAGGGGGAAGGTGTGAGAAGCATCTAGTACATAGAGGCCAGGGTNTGCTGAACATCTTATAATGTAAGGGATAACCTTGACAAGCAAGGATTGTCTTGCCTAAAATGTCACTGGCATGGAGGTTGAGAAACCCTGATCTAGAAGGTTAGGTTTCTATTTGATTCAGAATCTTAGTCCCTGTGATAGCTGCCTCTAGGCATGCTGTACAGAAAAGTGACTCTTTAGAGTTTCTTTTACTATCTCATTTGATGTTTTACAAAGCCCAACATTTAGAAGTCAGTTAGCTTAGTCTTCTGCTTGCACAACTGAATCATCTCCACCCTTTCCTACCTTGCGTTTTCTCCTGGATTGAAGATCTGTATCAATAGGATTCAGGTCCCCTGAGTGTTTGGCCATTGGGATACCCAAATGAAGACAGGGAGGCAGGGAAGAAATACACTAAACTTACACCTCTCTCCTTACACCTAACACCTTCCATGTCACGTAATCTGGGTCCTTTGCCCAAAAGTTCTAATCTCTACATGACTTTTCTTCCTGTGTCCCATAACCCCTCCTTCTATTTTAAAGGTAGGCACAGTAACACCTCTATTATTATAAGCTCAGGATCACTGACCTATCCATTACAGTTCTTAACTCTCCCCCAAACTTTTGGTACAGTTCTTGTGTAAATGTTTCGAGCAGGAGTGTACCCTCAGTTTCCTGAGAGAAATCTAACTCAGTTTTGGAGTGTGTCTATATCTAGGGCCTAGGTGCCCCTTTATATCTTGCCCACCTAAATGTTCTAACATCTCTCACAAGAAATAACCCCCAAGGAGAAGAAACAAAAATACAAACAACAGTTCAAACACAACAGAACATGAAAGATCGTGAAAACAGCTACATAACTTGTAAAACATAGGTCTCAATTATCTTCTAATATTAACATGTTAGAATTGACAATTCTTCTTAAGTTAGAGGCTTAAAAGCACAATCAACATCCCCTTGTTGGGAAAATCTAGTACTGTCCTACCAGACTGTGCCCTCACCCTACTACATGCTTGTCCAGTCTCCCCCAAGCCCCTACTATCCTTGATACTAAGATAGCAGTAGCTTTCTCATTCATGACCCAATCCCCACTATTTCTACACTATCCCATT
The DNA here is from genome assembly GCF_017311325.1 of Ursus maritimus. NCBI lineage: Eukaryota > Metazoa > Chordata > Mammalia > Carnivora > Ursidae > Ursus > Ursus maritimus. The sequence goes on from NW_024424786.1 coordinate 11,777,522, forward strand.
CAGCAACCCATTGCTATTGTAAAATATCAAGTTGGTCGTTTATCTTCCTTAATTAAACTCCTTTTGTTTTTTCTTTGCCTACTGAATACTGTCTAATCTTAATATGAAAAGGAAGGCCTTTTGCAATCTGATCTCAACTTTCTTGCCAGTATTATCTTACATACTTTAAAGAATCTCTTCTACTCAAGTTAGAAGTGGTAGATTTGCCTCATACCAGCATTCAACTGTCTACTGAACATCCAATTCTGAATAACCAGTTATCTGCTAATGGCGCTTTTCAAGTAAAAGTGGTATTTCATTCAAAAGGGGGTGGTGTGGCAGTCTAGGTCCCAACTCAAATGTTTTTACTTGGAACAGTCATACTCTGGTTACAATAGAAGTGTTTTACGCATACTTACTTTCTTAGTTTCTCAAATATATTTTTTAAAGATTTTATTTATTTTAGTGGGGGGAGGGGCAGGGAGAGAGGGAATCTCAAACAGACTCCCCACTGAGCTCAGAGGCTCAATATCCGACCCTGAGACCATGAACTGAGCCAAAATCAAGAGTCGGCCATTCACCTGACTAAGCCACCCAGGTCCCACTAGTGCCTCAAATATTAGAAGGAATTAAGATTTAAGTAAAAATATTAACTGCAGCTTAAGTGAAGAATACCGTGACTATTAACAGAATCTGGTGTCACTGTTTTGGTTCAGGCTGAAGCACCAGCGGTTTATCCATTATTTTTACATCTGTGCAAATATCAGCATAAAGAAAAAGACCAATAACCTCTTAGTATTACTAAGAAAAGTTTTTACCAACAGATCCCTTAAAAGATTTTCAGGGATCCCAGGGGGTCCATGGACCACATTGGTATAACTGCTGCTATAAAGAGTGAATTAAGTTCTTGAAGCTGGTTTTTACTTTCTCTAAATTCTGGGTTACTAAAAAAGGGGCAAGAAATCACTAGTTGAAGAGAAGGAAGGTAGAACCGTGAACTTTATGTTCTGATTTTCCACCTTTGCCCACGGCTTTAATCCTGTATCCCATGGATGCACCTGAAAGTGGGCCAAGATGCTGCTCCTCTGGAGCTTTACTTCCAGCTTTCCAGCTGTTTCCACAGCACTTTTTACAAGGCATATCAGAATTTCCATCATATTGATTTCAGTTATTAATTTGCATGTGTTTCTTATTTGGTAGAAAGTGAGCTTCTAAAAGGCAGGAGGCATGTTTTATTCATCCTGGCACCCCAGTACCTAGGGTTGGCACAGAGTACATATTCCAAAAAGAAAAAGCTCAAGGACAGTGGAGTTTTTGCCTAAGTGGTTACATTCTAATTGCAATAGTTATTTCCTGAAGTAACAGTAGTCGGTATTTTTCTGGGGAGGGCTTACTATGTTTCAAGCATCGTCCTAAGTGCTTTGTAGATACCATTTAATCCCTACACAGTTTTTAAGTTGTTTACTTTATTTCCAGTTAACATACAGTGTTATATCAGTTTCAGGTGTACAATATAGAATTCAACACTTCCATACATCATTCTGTGCTCATCATAATACACAAATTCTTTACATTCATAAATTATTACTCCCAACTCCTCATCATTGTTTCATTTTGTTGAAACAAAAATGGAGGGTTAAAAGGACAAGTGACAATATATTTTCTGCAGTCACCCAATTAGCAAATATTGGAATCAATATTCAATAATATACTTATGAATGTCAACTACTTTACATATAAAAAGCAAAGCATGCTGCTGGTGACTTTGTTGTTGACCTCATTTTTTTTTTTTTTTACCTCATCTGTGTATATTGATCTGAGAACATGTGTCATGATCAGGTGGCTTTTACTTCATGCTGATAGGGGCCGCTAAATATTAGACAGTTACAAGTGGGTTTCCATGGTATGTCTATGGCTCTGACCAGTATTCATGTGATTTTTTTTTTAACTGAAATATGTCTGTAAGAAAACACTTTTCTCCTGATTCTGTTAGCTTCTTCCTGAAGCATGTCTAAACTTGTATCATGCAGCCTATCTTGCATCACGTACTTCAAGACCTTTAATGCCTAACAGTCTGTGATAGTGGCTAAGGGAGGAAGAAAAAGGAGCCTTAAGAACCTCCGCTGATCAGTGGGCAGTTAAGACCAGAATGAGCTTCTCCCTTCAGAGACTGTGCTGCTCCTATTCAGATGCAATTACCTCCTTGCAGCCAACTTCCCAAGCTAAACTCCGCTTAGAGGAATAGCCCAGCATTCCACTCCTTAGGACCTGTAATAGGAAATATCTTGATAGGAATATCTGAAGCTCTGGTGCAGGATACTCCTTTCCAGCAGCAAGATTTTAGGTAGGCCGACTTCTCATTAGAGGTGTGTTTATACTCCTGAATCACAAGTTTGAGAATAATTCCCTTAAAGTCAAAATGAACTAAGGATCTACTAGACTGCACACGGAATTTCTTCTTGGGCTACTGAATGGTCAGGGATTTGTGTTCGTATGTAAATTTGTCTTTTCCCAAGCAGTGTAGCTCCTTACTCTAGTACTAGGTTCCATGACAAAGTTTCTTCTCTGTATTCTATGATCATTCCCTTATGTTGATGTCCTCCTTCTCAGCTCGGGCAATACCATAGTGACATTGTATGTTGTCAAGAGTATTTCATAGTAGTTTTCAACTACTTGACTTTTTTGACGGCCCGCAGTGAGATTATATATTTTACATCATGACCCATCTAAAAACATACTTTCACAAACTTTTCCTCTTATTACGTATAATGTACTCTTATTCTATATTCTTTCTATAGGTCCACTAAATTGATTTTGTGATTCACAAACAGGTCCTGATCCTCAGTTTGAACATGATAACCTATTGTAGGGTAGTGGGTCTCAAAGTATGGGGAAATTAAAAAAAAAAAAAAAAAACTATAATCATGAAAGAACAAGTACATATTTACAATAAGAAAACCAATAGAGCACTTCTAAAATTTTGCCATCCATCGGAATCACCTGAAAGTCTTGTTAATACAGATTTCCAGGCTCTACCCTAGAGATTTGATATAGTAGGTGAGATGAGCAATTCAAGAATTTGCATTTCAAACAAGTTCCTAATGCTGCTGGTTTCAGCGATGCACTATGAGGACCACTAGTCACCAAGGAAAATCAAGGATTTCCTCCCACTGTTAATCTTAATAGAGCTTTCCTCAGAGTTCTATGTATGCCCCCTTGTGGCAATCCAAGGTAAAAGTTTAGAAGACAGTGCTTCCAAAATACCACTGATACAGGCAGTAGAAATTAACACTCAAATTTAAGATGTCTCCATCTCCCTTAGAACAGTGATCATTATAAACAGAAAAAGAAAGAAAGAAAGAAAGAAAGAAAGAAAGAAAGAAAGAAAGAAAGAAAGAAAGAAAGAAAGAAAGAAAGAAAGAAAAGTTCTTAAAAGGGCAGAACTTCAAGTCAGATGAAGGTGGGTTCAGACTACTACTTTAATATCTAACGTTGGGCAAGTTCTCTAAAGCAGCTCATCTAAAAGGTGTATAATACTACTTCATAGCTCTCATTGTTGAGAATTAAACACGTTATTACATGAAGATTGGAGCACCCTGATAATTTAGGGTGTGAATAACCATCCTCTTATGTTCTGAAGTACCACACTTGAGCCCATTCTTACTCCTTTCTACATTGTCAAGCCTTCCACATAATGCACCTTTGCTCCTATATCCAGGAGTAAGTGTATATTCACACCAAACAACCAGTGTGAATTCAGAAATCAATCTACCCTTGTCTCTACAAAATTCAAAAATTGCTCTTACCCCCTGAAGTTAGCTGCTTTAGAACAAGCCACCTGCTGTGCAGACCCTGGCTGGCTGGTGTTAAAACCAGGAGCTGACTGACATAGCTGATACCAAGACATTCCAAGGGACCCTCTTACTGCAGCAGGCATGTCTCTAGTATGTGGTTAGAACTGAGTCCCGTGCCCTGGGACCTGCCAGTGCCAACAATGTAGGTGTTCACCCCAGGCTCCGGGGGTTATTTGAGATACAAAATTAGAACAACCCTCCTTTCAGTGTTGTGCTCAGACACAGATGTGCAACAGCAAGATGTGTCTGAATCCCCATTGAGCAGCTGTTCAGATACTTGTTTAATAATTTTCATGTTCCACAATCTCACGAAACAAAAAATATTCTTTAAAAACTAAAAGCCATAAAACTTGCTTTTAAAAAAAAATTAAAGTAGTGGAAAAAATGGGCAAATCACTACTATTTGAAAATAATGAAATTAAAATGACCAAATCCTGCCCTAAAGGAGCTCACTGTACCACTGGAGAGGTAAACCCATATTTATGTAATTTGATATAAAGAATTATTTTTCCTCATAGTTAAGCATAAAATCTAGAGGACATTTCCAATGCAATCACTCATTTTTTTCTGAAAGTAAAACCTGTTAATAAACCAATGCTATATTTGTAGTATGGCATTTCAGAATCAAAGCCAGGAAAGTTAGAAACTACAACACAACATGAGGGCTTGAGTCAAGGTCTGGCTGAATATTTTTAAGTTATGTATCTAATGGGAGAAAAATTTGAACAGAAATCTTAAAAACGTAGGCGCTGACTGCACGCAAACATGCTATATGTTCAAATACAACCAACACTAGTACTACCACCGTAACTCATAATTATGCCCCAAAGTGTTTTGATATGGAAGGTGTCTGTTCCTCATCTCTAGGAACTAACCAAACTCAAAGCAATATTAATAAGCATAGAATAGTTCTAAGTATTTATACATAGTAACCAAAAAAATCTCAGCAAAAGAACCATAATTTCCAACCTAAAAAACTAAAACACATTAATAAAATATAAAACTTTCCTCTCTAGTCTTTAAAAAGAATGTCTTGAGACATATAAATGTGTGGAGTTTCAAAACTGAATTTTGAAATTAATTGCTGGAATGAGGATTAAAAAAAAAGGCTATACTGGAAAGAAAGCTTTACAAAGAAGCCTACATTTGTCAAGAAAATGATAGCAAAAAATTAATGCTACTGTCTGAGAAACACTGTCATTCGTGAACAGAGGTTGGCACCTGGACCTGCTTCTAATCAGGCAGCTCTAAGCTCTGCAGTCAAACTGAAGCCTTCAGTGTGGTTTTAAATACCCAATTTCAAATTTATAGTTTTAGATATGCACAATTCTGAAACAGATATCCAGAATTTATCTGTAGTTTTTTTTTTTTTTTTTAATCTGTGATAACCAGGAAAACAAGTCTGTCAATAGAAGGATTTTTCTTTTACAATGGACTTTTTGCTGTCTCATTTAGTGATGTTATGATCACACTGTTACCAAAATGATTACGAATGGCCCTCATTCTCTATCAGGATAACTCTTTCGTATCAATTAAGATGCAAGAAGCATGAGCCCTATCTACTGAACTACAGTAAGTGACGCAGTAGAGCATGAGACTTTAGGTTTGGCATTAAGATTTGTGACTGGCCAAATCACTTAAATGATCTAAGCCTTTTATTTGTACCTAAAATGAGGATAACAATACCCACCACAGGGGCTGTTGAAAGTATTTAATAATCTATGCAAAATGCTGCGTCTAGCACCTGTGCAACAAATTGTACTTTCATAGCTTTTTATAGATACTCAAAGTAGAATAAAAGATACACAATAGTATAAATTATGGTTTACCTAAAAAACTATATACAGAGAAATATCAAGTAAAAATTATAAGTGCCGAAAAAAAATGTTAGAGAATGATTAATAGCCCTTTACAAATGAATGCACTAAGGAATTCATTATCAAACTCTTGAATTCACTTAAAAATGGAGATAAAATTTTGATTTGTATAGAACTTTCAGGGCACACATCCTATGAAACATGGTGCACTTATGTCTTTTCAAAATGCCAAAGTTCGTATTCTTTAAAGATATATTGATAAAGTTTTTTTTTCTAGTTTGGGTATTTCTAGTCTTCAGAACTTTTCGTGTACAATAATGAAAACTGTATATAGTAAGTGTCTGAGAAGTGAAGTCTAGGCCTAGAAACTTAAACAACACCCAACCATGAGAACAACATGCATATGGCCCACACATAACCGTAACTGTGCCTGTGGGCCTGGGGCCTGGGAGAGGAAGAGGGGAAGCAGAACTAGAGTGAATAGGGATACTTCTACAAATTTGCAACCCGTCAGAGCATATGTAGATTTCTGGCTGGTTGAATCTCCAAGTTTTTTGGTAAGGAATGCTAAAGAGATAATAATAAAAAATGATTTTAGTCCTTTAAGGCCTACAAGTTTTGGCCAAAACTGGACTTGAGGGAAGAGTGATTTTTTTTTTTTTTTTTTGAGTACTCAAGAGTATGTGTTGTATTAATAATCTCCTAGTTCTTCCGGCTTGCACTTCCCCGGCTATCTCCATCTAAGAACTTAGAGGGCTGCTGTACCAGGAAAGAGAGGGGGAGGAAAAAGAGGGGGGGGGGTAGGTAGAAAGGACAACTATTTTAGAATGACAAAAACACAAATGCTACCTGGGGAGTCTTCTACAGAGAAATTAGGATCAGCTTCATGGGTTATCTTAAAATTCTTCTTCTTTTTTTTTTTTTTTAATTTTTTTATTATATTATGTTAGTCACCATACAGTACATCCCTGGTTTTTGATGTAAAGTTCGATGATTCATTAGTTGCATGTAACACCCAGTGCACCATGCAATACGTGCCTTCCTTACTACCCATCACCAGTCTGTCCCATTCCCCCACCCCCCTCCCCTCTGAGGCCCTCAGTTTGTTTCTCATAGTCCATAGTCTCTCATGTTTCATTCCCCCTTCTGATTACCCCCCCTTTCTTTATCCGTTTCTTCCCCTATCGATCTTCCTAGTTCTTATGTTCCATAGATAAGAGAAACCATTGATAATTGTCTTTCTCTGCTTCACTTATTTCACTTAGCATTATCTCCTCCAGTGCCGTCCATGTTGCAGCAAATGTTGAGAACTCGTTCTTTCTGATAGCTGAGTAATATTCCATTGTATATATGGACCACATCTTCTTAATCCAGTCATCTGTTGAAGGGCATCTCGGCTCCTTCCACGATTTAGCTATTGTGGACAATGCTGCTATGAACATTTGGGTGCATATGGCCCTTCTCTTCACTACGTCTGTATCTTTGGGGTAAATACCCAGTAGTGCAATGGCTTAATTCTTAATCCTTTTATCTTTGAGCTTGTTTTCTTACCTGAAGTCCGGCGAAACCAAAGAACATGCATGAGGAGGGCACAGGACATCTGCACAATGTGTGACCCCTGCCCCCTGCTTCCTTGCTGCCACCGTTTGTGTGTGTATCCTTCATGATGCTCTGTAAACACAGAATTATGGGAAACCCTTGAGTTCAGTGATACTCAGAGTCAGTACAAGGGTTGTGTGTCTACTACTTAAGTCAGGGGCAGGGAAACTTCAAATCCACAAAGAAAGCAGCAGTGTTCTCAGAAACTGGAATGATGAAGTAACTCCATCATATCCTTTCTTACTCCTCCTTTCTCCCCCTGCTACCCTGTGTTAGCCAATCAAGCGACGTGGAAAAGATGACCTAGAAAGAAAAGGGAAAGGATGGGACAACTGGTACTTGATTTTCCTTTCAATCCTTTACCCATGAATAAACTAAAGGTAAAGGGGATTGGTAGGATGTGCACGTATCAAATGGTGAAGTAAGAACTGAGTTTGTACATGGAGAAACCATAAAAACTATGTCATTTCAGTGATTCTGTATACAAGTTAAATGTTACTATTTAAAACTAGCACTTAAAATTCTTCGAATATTAAAACATTCAAAGCATTTTAAAATTTAAACAAAAACTTCTACAAAGCATTTAAGACTAACGTTGCCCAATATGAGGGTTAATGGCAACATTCACACTAATGATTTAAAGTGGGTTCTTCTTAGAGTACCATTAAATGGTAATTAAAAACCATCATGGTAAGTAGAGAGAACTTGCACTGAAGAAAGAAAAATGTTTTATGTTTTACTACCATTAACAGCACATGTTTTCCTGCTTTGTGAACAAGGAGCCTAGCATTTTGCACTGGGCCCTGCAACTTTTGTAGCCAAATAGAGTTTCTATAAAATGTGAAGGTAAGAGAAGGTGTTTTTCTTACATCAGCAAAGGAAGAGGTGTGCTATGCCATAACCAGAAATACTTGTCAGAAAGCCTCTGTCACTCAGCTGGGTTAGCAAGCCTCTGGCGGCTCCTCCACACAGGCTCTCAAATAGGATTCTCCTGTCTACCACATAACCTCCTCTACCTCTTACGGCCATTAATTAGCCTCCTAGATCTCCATATTTTACTGAAGGGGTCGTGCTTCATGAATGTCACTGCTGCTCTAATTTCAGATCTAAACTTTTCCATTTCAGGGAGACACACGGGTTCATTTGGTTCAAACCAGTACTGTCCGTTTCATATGAAGCTCTGGTTTGAGTTCCGCTGGAAGGGTGCTATGAATCTAGAGGATGGGGATACAGGTTTAGAACCACTTAGCTCATCCAGTATTGGGGTGAGGTTAACAAAATCAGGGCACAGATTCATTGTCCATTTGTTGTATATTCTATTTAGACCTTATTTATAATCACAACCAAAAATCTTAAATGTATGCTCTTGGTCACAGAAGGCAATTACGGAAATAATATAAGTTTGGGGGTCTTCAATGGGTTGGAATCAAGACTCTACCACTTGACAAGTTAATCATTCTCTGAATGTTTCTTCATTGTGAGTCCTATCATATTTGTTATTTTTCACAAAAGACAAAAAACTATAACTGAAGCAAATGACCAATAGTGAAGGGGGAAAGATAATCGGCTGCTGTGTGGACATTTGCACTCTTTTGGCAATTCAGAATCTGAAGCCCTATGCTATATTTAGGAAATCTCCTTATGAAACAAAGTCCTCTGTCAAAACACAAAATGTTTGAGAGGTCAGGAGAGAGATTATCTAGCAATGAGGCTCTTTCACATAACCTCCAATCACACATTCACCTTAAATTCTGACTGATACGGCATTGAGGTTTAGAGAAAGGGCAGGCTGCCCCAAGATGGACCACTTTGTCATGAACATTATTTTGGGTTAAAAGTAATCAAAACCCAGCAGAATGCAGGAAAAGCTCTCTTCTTGGTCTGCAACTGCCTAAATTTATATTGGAAAGGAGACCCTATACCAGGAAGAGAAGTATTAACAGAGACTCCCCTTTACCTAAGAAACCTATCTGCATAATATGGCACTTTTGTTTTTTGTTTGTTTGTTTTTCAAACCTCTCCTTTCACCTTATTACTAATGGTCTCCCTCCCCTTTGTATCCTTAGATCCTATCTCTCTCCTTAGCTCTTGTAAGTATCAAGTTGCAGGTCTTTGGAATTTCCATATCTGTGTGGATTCCCCATACATACGCCTATTAAATTTGATTTTTCTCCTATTAATCTGTCTCCTATCAATTTGATTGTAAGTTTGGCTAGAAGGACCACGAGACAGAGAAAGTTCTTCCAAGACATAGCCAAAGAACTGAGGGTACTCCAGAATCCTTTCTACTCAGGTTGGCATCAGTAGCCCCATCTCTACCATGTTACAAAGGCAGTGCCATTGTTGATAGATAATCTCTGATGTGCTTTCCCAGCGGCGACAGTAGTGTGTGTGCCAGGGCAGCTCTCCAGCATAATTTACAGCACTATTCTGCTACATATATCCCTGACTTGGTTATAGGTCTTTCCTAGAGATTCTGAGAGCTGCCTGATAACCTTTGAGCAAATGCTCTGCTTGTGCTAGCTAGAATTACTTCCTGTTGCTTGAACTACTAACCGTGGCTGATGAAGTGCTTGAGGTGTATGTTCAGATATTCTAAGGGGCCTTGACAAATGATGTAGAGATAAAGAATAATTCATTTCTAAGCAAACACTTCTATACTGTTTTAGAAAGGCCAGACAAACCTTATTGATGACTACACTCTGAAGGAAAAACAACGGATGTTTGTTTAGAAATAACTACTGAATTTGAATGTGCAAAGGTCACTTTTAAAGGAATAAGTTAAAGGGGCAAGAGTGCCTTTTGCTATGTTTGTGTGAAATACATCAAAAAATACCCCTACAATATGGCATTGTTATTCCTGAAAAATGGTAGCAGATCTTGGACCAAGTTCATAGACTCCCAGGAAGGGTTTTTTTTATTTGATTCCATAAAACACAATATGCAGAAATGTCTTATATGTATTATTGGTATCACTGAATACGAAGGTATCACTGAACAAGAAGGCTGATATTTCTGACCTTAAAAAAGATACCAGGAAATCCTATGTTTGGAGCTTTCTGCCTGGGAGCCCTCTCCCTTATACAAGGGAATATGTGTGGTAAGAGACCTAGTCAAAGAAGAATTGAAAGGGTACTATGAACCTGGAAACTAGAATCCACACATCTCTGAATTTGTGCTTCCTAGGTAGACTGACTGACTTCTGTCGTAAAAAGGGATCCATTAATTACCAGCCTTGAGCATTTATTTAACTTCCTTATTTGACCCCTGCTCTGGCAGCTCCTCTTTCTGGAGGTTCTTCGAGATTGTTTGGTTTCCCTCTAATCCCAAGACTCAAATGCACACCTTGGACTTTATGTAAAACACCATTTTCCTTTGATAAAACTGACATATTTTCTGACTTAAAATGACCCTCACTCTCAGGCACCTTTTCCCTCCTCTTGTTGGACTTTAGATTTCTTCCTCCTTCTGACTCAGCTCTGTTTCTCTGGACTACTTTCTAGCATTCATCAGCCCATGTCTCCTCTCTCTCCAAGAAGCAAGGAGGGAACTAGATCCCACTTATTGGTGAATAGCTTTCAGCTGCAAGAAACACAATCTCCAACTAAAGTAGGTCTGAAAAAAAAACCCGAAACTATCTCACCCAAGAAATCTGTATTAAAAAGTTTCAGTCTTGGTACAGTCACTTAACAATTTTCTGAATGACCCAGAGACCTCACATCTTTTATAATGTGGAAAGAAGACTAGCAAAATCTCTCTTCATGGTCCCAAGATTCTGACCCTACCTCCAGGCATTACAGTCTCACAGGACAGCATCCCAATGGGTTTCTCTTTGTACGGCTATCTATTTTACCAGGAAGGGCCATCTTTCTCAGAATCTAAGAAAAACCAGGGTGCCTGGGTGGCTCAGTTGTTAAGCATCTGCCTTTGGCTCAGGGAGTGATCCCGGCATTCTGGGATGGAGCACCACATCAGGCTCCTCCTCAGGGAGCCAGCTTCTTACTCTTCCACTCCCCCTGCTTGTGTTTCCTCTCTCGATGGCTGTCTCTCTCTGTCAAATAAATGAATAAAATCTTAGGTAAATAAATAAACTCACTTAAAAAAAAAAGAATCTAAGAAAAACCATCACCCCTTTCATCTTACTCTGTGCCTCTTCCCCTCCATACTACTGAGTACTTAATGCCCTGGGACAGATGCGTTAGCAGCCAAACAAGACCTTGTATTCATCCGGCAAGAAAGAAAATACTATCTTTTCAATTGGTAGCCAATAGTTGGCTTTCAGCACGGTAGAGAAAAGTAACTTCTTCAAAATATTTCAGCTTAAAATCAGTTTAGGACATTAATTCAGGTTTCAGTAAACAGGTTATATTTACTGTGACTAATGCATAAATTGTAGCATTCGGTCCTGAAGGTGGAACTCTTTAGTGTGTGTGATAAATGCCTCTGCTTCTGTTTCCTTTCATCATATTTGAGGCATGATATAAGGCAGGGCTGATTGCTGTGGCAGAGTGGGAGACATCCATATGGAGGAGATGAATCACACCAGTGCATTTTTCTCCATGATTTTGATTCATGGCAGGTGAAGGAGTGAAAACTGCCTGTGGAGACAGATGAGCCAAAGGCAGATGTAAACCTTGCTTTGTTTGAGCCACTCTGCCCTGAAGAGCCTGTGGAGATGTGGCCCATGGTGATAAATGTTTAAGAAGAAAGGGGGATTCAGCTGAAAACTATTCTGACTATATCACAGGAAACGCTGCTGACTGGCTGGGGTATCTGCTAAAATAGAAGGCTTCAGAATAGACATTTAAAACAGAATTTATCACAGCACAGAACGTCCTCAGTCAATAACGATGGCTGTATAACAAGTTTGTTATTAATTACCCGTGCCACTGGAATGGGTTGGACCAAAACAATATCCACACACTAGAATCTCCTTTGTAATCCTTTACCCTTCCTCGTATTATCTGCTCCAGAAAACAATCTTGAACTTGACTCCTCAACCTTATTTTATCTTTAATAAGTACATTTGAAAAATGTCAATGTGAGATGACCCTGCAATGCTGGTAGCAATCGATTTCACGGAGTTTAACTGTAGCAGTAGTAATAAAATGTAAAAATCTTTTACTGACATAGTTATTCTCCTGACTGGATGAAATAGCTAATAATAATATTGATCATTTCTTTTTAACCTTGTGCTAACGACATTCCCTCTCATGCATTATCTTTAATGGTTATAAAAACCTTGTTTCAAAAATAACTAAACTGGAGGCACCTGGGTGGCTCAGTCAGTTAAGTGCCTGCCTTCGGCTTAGGTCATGATTCCAGGGTCCTGGGATCAAGCCCCGCATAGGGCTCCCTGCTCAGCCAGGAGTCTGCTTCTCTCTCTCCCTCTGCCACTCCCCCTTCTTGTGCGCGCGCTCTCTCTCTGTGTCAAATAAATAAATCTTTAAAAAAACAAACAAACAAAAAACCTAAACTGGCTTAATTTACTCAGAGCTGTGCAACTAGTGAGAGGTGGAGCTGGTCTTCAAATCCTAGGCCTGTTTTACTTCTAATAAGTTGCTTCAGAGAAACCAGTGTCTCCCCACAATACCTATTCCACTTTGGGACAATAACAGATGTTTTCTTCTCAGGGTGTCAGGCCTATGAAAGGGAGAGGACCACAAAGTTACTGCTCTTGTGCTAAATGCAGGGTAGAGAAAGGACTGGGAGTAAGACTGAGAAAATACTGCCTCCAAAGTAGGTATATAAGTCAGGATTCTCCAAAGAACAAATACAACAAATTATATACGTGTATGTATAAATATACGTGTATGTCTAATACATATATACATGTGTGTACATCTATGTGTATTTATGAGACAGAGGCGTTTATTTTAGGGTTATTAATTCACACAATTATAAGGGCTGGTGAGTATGAAAACTGCAGTGCAGGGGGAAGACCCAGCCAAGAGTTAATGTTGCATCTCTAAAGGCAAACTGCAGGCAGAAATTCTTCTTCCTCCAGAACCTGAGACTCTCTTTTTTTTTCTTTTCTTTTCTTTTCTTTTCTTTTCTTTTCTTTTCTTTTTTTCTTTCTTTCTTTCTTTCTTCTTTCTTTCTTTCTTTCTTTCTTTCTTGAGGCCTGAGTCACCTTTCCCAGAGTTCCTGTCACTTCCACATCATCATCCAATTAACTCTTCCCCAGAGTATCAGATCGAGATCCAGAGTACCCGGCCACCTCCCTTCCTTCCTTCATTTATTTATTCCCCTCTAAAGACTTTCAACTGATTGAGTGAGGCCCCTATTATGGAGAGGAATCAAAGTCTACTGACTTAAATATCTCTAAAATATCTTCATGACCACATCTAGACTGATATTTCACCAAAAACTGGATACCCTGGGTTGACATACAGAATTGCCCATCGAAAGAGGGAAGTGGCAACTGAAAAATGCTACCCAGAACACTGGGAAAATAGTACATAGTATTCTATTTTCCTTCTAAATCGTAGTATTGGCAACTTTCACAGCCAGTCCTTATCATATGTGGTAATATTCCCTCAATCAAGTTAATGCAAAGAAACACCTTCGGGAATATTAATCATCTGAATGTTATTAAACATCTATTACGTGCTATGAGATATGCAAAGCACCGAGTCAAAAAAGAAAAGACATAGCCTCTGTCCTTAAGTGGCTCAGAGTCTGATGAGAGGGACAGGGAAGTTATGCCTTTTTTTTTTTTTTACAAACAGATCTTTTTTCACTACTACTTTCATTATCAGTGTCAGGGTTATTATAATTCTTTGATTAAGTTTCCCTTGTCTGATAAGATGATGAAGGTGAATTCTATGCCTCCAAGACTATGTGTCTTATCATGGATAATTTCCCAGTATCAATAGTGATATTTTAAAAAAATCAAATCAGTAATAACCTTATTGGAAATGCAATGCATGCCATTAAGGATGCAAATATAATGATGATTTAAGCAAATGATTTCAATGGAAGTTACTCTACTAATTATGATTTTACATTAAAGTCTTAAATATCCCAATACCACAGAGGTACTGAACAAAAATATGAAAAGAACTTTGTTAAAAAAATAAATAAGTAAGTAAATCACAGTCCTTGGCTGTTCCCAGGATCAGTTGGAAAGCAAGTACTCTTAGACTTGAAGTCAAGAATCTATTTGGTCACTACCTTTTGTGACCTTGAGAAAGTTGCTTAGGCTGCAGAATCCTGATTTTTTCTAGTAATAAGTTCTTAGAGTTAGAAAAATTAAATGTGATCACACCTGTGAAAGTGCCAAGGAGCAGTTAGGAGTAGGAGAAGCTCAGTAAGGACTGTGTTCTTATTTGTATTAATTTGAAACTTAGAAGAATAGCTCATCACTTTATGGTTTCATGGGACGCCTGTTATATTCTGCATCATTTATATCCTTCACTTTGGTATAAATTGCTACAATGATAGGAAATAAAATTGTCTCTTCACCATGTATATCATTGTGGCCAGGACACAGGGGCAGGCACACAGGGATGCACACACATTTCCTGGTGAAACGATATTCAATTCTACATTACAAAGTTAACATATTTAGAGATTACTACACTGATTTCTTGCTCTCACTTAAAGGTGTTCCACATTATCCAAAAGACAAAGTATGCCAGAAATACACGGATTTGTATGGGAATAACTAACAGGCTTATAAGAGAAGCTGCTAAATACCAGGCTAACAAGGTGAAGAGAGCAAACATAGACATGAGTTGTAGGCCTGACCTTTGTTCTAGTCATTTTCTGACTATTCCAATTCTTCAGCTAACAGATTTAAGAAGACCTTTGCGTCACTATGAGATGCAGTTGGAGAACATTGTGTCCCTCTGAAGCAGTACAATGATGGATGTGTTGTTCATACTTTTTGGTTCATTCTGGAAAGCAAGGCTCAAATTTTGATAAATGTTTTTTAGAACACCATAAAAGGATGAGAGACTAAATACCAGACTTGAGGCTTCTCTGCTTAGATCACAAAACTTTAGAGATGGATGAGTTCTATTAGTCTGAGCTTTTTTTAAAGATGTAGCGACTGAAATTCAGAGAACTTGAGGTCAAACTATTATCAGAGAGAAGGCTTACTTTCTTTTCATTAATTACAAAATCCTAGCACTTAGAAAAATTGTTAAAATAACTTTGTTTTGGGGACACTTTGTTAGAAAGTGTCAGAACATAAAAATGAAGCCAGGGTTTTCTCAAATAAGGTACATTATTGTGCCTTCCCATATGGTCTTTTGTCCTTACACAGAATAAAAGAAAAAATTTAAGAATTAAACTTCTCTTTAATCTTAAGACACAAATGTTGGTAATACTGATAAAGATTAAATTACACTTAAATTTTTGAGTCACAGGATCAGAAACTTCCTGAGCAAAAGTACGTATCATTAAAGTAACTTAATTAATGTGCACAGATACTCTTAAAATTATTTTAACTTTATGTATACAACTTATTACATTTTTATGTAATTTAGTATTTCATAATTAAATGTATTTAACATAAAATACATGTCACTTAAATATATAAAGTAACATGAATATATAAGGTCAGTTACACACAATTGGTAATTACAATAATCACTTCTGAGTGCACTACCTAATTTTAAGGTTTTTTTCCCTGAGGTTTTATCCTGTTCTTTCATTTTATAACTTTTTGTTTCTTCATTGTGCTTGACTTTGTTTCTATCCATAGACAAAGCATTCCCTCTCCTAGTTCTGAATGAATGACTTTTTGTAGAAGATGAACTTTATGGTTCAACCCTACCCTAGCTCTTGTTGTCTCTCAAACCTCTGTGATTGTCCAAGAAGGCTATTTTATTTTTAAAGTTCCCCGTAGTTAAGGGCATGCTAAGATCTGCCAGAATCCCCAAGGGGAGATTTGCAGTCAGCACCTAGACTCAGGCTGAGTGGAAGCAAGACCCTCAGCAGCTTCTTTTAATGTATGCAAATATACGGGCACCTAGATGGCTCAGTGGGTTTAGGTCTGCTTTTGGAGCAGGTCATGATCTCAGTTTCCTGGGATCCAGCCCCAAATGGGGCTCTCTGTTGAGTGGGGAGTCTGCTTCTCCCTCTGTGCTCTCCCCCCGCCTCTCAAATAAATAAATAAATAAAATCTTAAAAAAAAAAAGTTTGCAAATATATACAGTCCTATGTGTATGGTGACTAACATAACATAATAAAAAATTATTATAAAAAATATATATATACGGTCCTATGGGACCACAAGCTCAAGCCCTGCTTGCAGCGGTGCCAGATGACATAGAGGTGTCACAGGTAGGAGCGGCACCTGACACTATAAAATCTCCCCACGCCGGAAAGGCTGGCGCTATAGAGCCACAGAGAGGAAAGCGCGCCAAACGGGGTCCCGCCCGCCCGTCTCCACCAGGAAAGCACCCCTGCAAGCTCCAGAGGTGCGTCAAATCAGATGCCTGGCCCTCAGGTCAGTACTACAAGACAGGCAAAGGAGACTCTCTCACACGGAGTCCTCGCACACCTTCACGGCGGCTTTCTCCCGAGTTCCCAGGACGGTGAGTCCAAGCACGAGCCCTTTAAGGGACTTTCTTTAGACTGCCATAGTTTTGAGGGTCTCCTGGAGGTGGGGTTGTTTTCAAAGCTAGATATTTTGGGGGATTATTTTTCAGGTGCAGGTTTTAAAAGTTATGCGTGCCCCATGTGGGGTTCAAGCCCTTTGCTCCTGGGGGAGTTGCTCCGGGGGGAGACGCTCCCGGTTTTGAGTTCCCTCCCGCCTGTGCAGCCGTCTTTGCGCCGAGAGTGGGGTTGACGGTGGGATTGTGTCCCAGCCTCTCCTACCTGCTTCCACAGGGGCCTTCTAGCCTTTTGCTCGATGTGGAGGTCGCTCAGCCAGTTTTCAGTTTGTTTTTTAGAAGACATCTTTTCGTGTGTAACTGTGGATTCCATGTCTGTGTGGGAGGACGCGCGTTCAGGATCCTCATAAGTCGCCATCTTGAGCCGGAACTTATTTAATAACTTAAAATAAGCTTCTAACACGCTTTCTGATGGCATCTCCTCCTCCAAGCTCCCGTATTGAGGGAGAAGCCATTATCCTGAATTTGCTTCTTAACACTTTTAATCATTCCTTTACCTGTTTAAAGTTGATTACACTTAGGGGCACCTGGGTGTCTCAGTAGGTTCATAGGATGCTTGATTTGGACTTAGGTCTTGATCTCGAGGTTGTAAGAACCGCCTGCAAGGGGTCCTGCTAATAGCTTGGAGTCTGCTTGAGATTTTCTCTCCCTCTCCCCACTGTGTTTTCACTCTTTCTCTCGCTCTCAAATCTTTAAAAATAAATTTACCACACGTTGGTAAGCCCATTAAAACAATATCATTTAATTTTGCTTGCTTTAAAATCTTAATAGAAATGGTCATATCCTGTATATATTTTTATCTTTGTTTACTGAACATTATCCAACAGTGTTTTTAAGATTCCTCATGTTTGTGTTATATTAAATTTGAAGGTTGGCCACAGCAACTCTTCTAATGTATTTACAACCTAGGAAAATTACTTCATGAACAAGATTTTTTTTAACCTAAGTCAGAGGTATACTAAAATATTTATTTTTTGATTACCACTTTTTCTTTTCATGATCTATTTTGTAGCCTGAAATTCCTAATGGCAAATGTTCATTTTGATTCCAAAGATGGCATCTCTTTCTCAGGCCCAAATGTAGTGTCCTCATAATTTACTCCTCTTTCCCCACTGGTATTTTGAAGAGTAATTCTGACCGAAACCTATCAGAGACTAATATGAGGAAATGTGAAATTAAAATAAAAGGGCATGGATGTCTGTGCGAAGCAGGGAAGGCTAGGCTCTAGGCAGAGAATTTTGAAGATGCTATTCAAAAGTGGAAATGCTGTAGTTTCATGTAACTTAGGTCAGTAATTTTATTCCAGATTTTAAAATAATTTTATTACAGGCGTGAAAAAGATAAGAATTGGGGTAATTTCTAAATGAATTGATTCAAAAGAGCTTTTTCTAAACTGTGTTTAAAAAATTATGCATTCATAGTCACATAAACCATCTTTTTGTTTGCATAACACTACCGTACTTGAATTCCATTCCTATTTGTGTCCTACCTACTTCACACTCAATGTTCTGATTGCCTTTTAGGTTCCAGGTACTGTTCTTACAGCAGGGAATAAGCAATAATGAAGACTCTGCAGATAAAAAGGAGTCATTGACTGCCTCTGTCAAAACCTAAGCAGATAACTGCCTTATCTGAGTTTCACCAGGACCAGACATCTTTACCCTTAGTTTACCTCAAAATTAAAAAAAAACAAAAAAAAGCAAACTCCAGAGTTAGGTTTTGAGCCTTGAAACATCTGCATGGCAGGTGAGCTCATCTGGCATTCCTTAAAATTATATTCTTGGAAAATATGTTCCTGGTATATAAGGAAAGAGTACATTCTGTTGGGGTCGTGTTCTGCAATGGAAGCCTGCTCCTGGCCAAACTTAGCCACAGTTCTCTTGAGTAATTCAGTTCAGACTCCAAAATAGAGGACCAACAGGTTATTACAGAAAAATATTAAAATTAATTAGAATGACACCTTTTAGTTTTCTTAATTATATTGAAGCTCTTTGTAAATCTTATTTAAACATAACTTCATTATTGTATACAGTACGGGGCAAACACATACTGTTTTGAACCCCTGAACTCTGTTTTACCTTTGTTTCCCATCCTGAATTCCTATAATTTTCTTAGCTCTTCCATTTTATTGGATATTCAAGTAACCTCAAGCATGTGTTCTACCCTAGACTTCCCTTTGAACTTAAAAATTTACTACAGACAACAAAACGAATGAACTGCAGATAAAGAGGAGATACTCTGTATTTAAGGTTGGCCACTGAGAGGCCAGTAAATGGTTGGAGGCACTAATGATCTCTTAGGCTTCAATAATAAGGGTAATTCTAGGGGCGCCTGGGTGGCTCAGTCGTTAGGCATCTGCCTTCCGCTCAGGGTGTGATCCTGGAGTTCTGGGATCAAGCCCCATGTTGGGCTCTTCCGCTGGGGGCCTGCTTCCTCCACTCCCACTCCCCCTGCTTATGTTCCCTCTCTCGCTGGCTGGCTGTCTCTCTGTCAAATGAATGAATAAAATCTTAAAAAAAAAATAAGGTTAATTCTAGAACATAGGTCCCATTTAACAGAGCCAGAACAATCCAGGGCTTGGTTGGTTAAAAGTCCTTGAATTTATAGCCATTAGTTAGCTCTTTGCATGAGAATATGCTAAGAAAGGTAGATTCCAAATAGGTAAACTCTATTAAAAGACCAAAATTCTGGAAAAGGAGTTCAGAAAAACTGCTCCTTTGAACTTCTTCTAATACCCCTTTTTAAGATCTGTTTTTATACAATAATAGTACTACTATCATCAACCTCTAATGCAAACATCATCCTATTAAGTCCTAAAATGTACTAACCACCATGAGACTTCCTTCCCATATTCTATTTTTGCTAATCTGCAGAGCTAGTTTACAAATTATGTAATCCTAACTTTATAAGAGGGAAAAGAAAACACATCAGATTATTTCATTTAATTGACTTCCCATCATTCTGCTTTTATGTCCAGTGGTATCTGCTTAGGCCCAAGGAAACACATTCTTGGGCAGACATATTTGTACTCCCTCCTGCTGCTTGTTTAACTTCCTCCACTGTATGGACCCGTGCCATATTTTTTATTCATGGCAACTGTCATTTTATTAAACTTGTCTAGTTTTCCCATGAGAACATAAACTTGAGGGAAAAGAATATGATATATTGCTACATGTACAGAGACTAACAGTGCTTGGCACACATAGTAGGCACTCAGGAAATACTTCTTGAGTAAATACTTCTTAGTATCTTGAATGATAATCTGGCAAGTGACAGAGCCCAGATATAATAAACTCAAGTCTTCAGTGACCAAATTTTTTCTTTCTACTACATTTCACAGCCTCTTAACTCAGAATTATCAGGCGGTACATATCATGACCTCAGATTTCCCAACAATGGAAGAATTCTGTGTGGTTAGAACAACCCAGTCCTCCAGGTGTGAGTGAAGGGTCATGAGTGTTCATGCCTATAATTCAGTTGCACCGTCTGAGTGGATTGGATTCTTGGGTTGTGTGCTTTTTGAGATCACCTAGATTGTAACCAAGAATGGACAATGCCAGACCCATCAAGTCCTATGACCACATCAACCAAAATACTTCTTGAGCACTCCAGGGTTGGAACTGAGTTCAGCTTATGTTATACTTGAAAGTATAATATTAAATAGAAATTTTAAAGATTCATTTTTGGGACTTTAATTATAATATTATTATAATATAATATTATTATAATTATTATTAGAATGATCATGTAGTTATAAAAATAGATAACATAAGTACAGGTTGCCTTGAAAAACTGTTTCTAGATGTCAGAATGTTTTGAATTTACTACAATTTGCAGAACCCATCTGGAAAAATTGATTCAGTCATATCTGTCAAATATCGAGTACTGACTGTGTACTTTTTAATAACACTGGGGACAATGAATAGTTACAAATGCCACATGTAAGAGGGAATGCTAATTAATACAGTGTCCAAATAGTAGTTTTCTGTCTAATCTAGAGATAATCACCAGTCTGTATTATGTTAATGTTGTATTTGCTTTGTGACTTTTTGATAATTAAGAGAAAATATCACATGTGTTTGTCATGCTAATTTTGTGCAGTTACTTGTTTTATAACAGTATCCAAAAGACTTACCAAAGTTCCTCCACCTCTGATTTGCTGGCTTGCAAATTCATTTATTCTTAGAGTAAAACTTAAATCTGCTCATTTTTCCAGACTCAAGTTATACATGTAAGTTAGCACTGCTTGCTTATCTTCAACAGGTCATTTGCTTATAGAATGGACTATGGCATTAAGATAAAGGTTGGTAAGCCTTTTCATCTCTAAGGTCTTTCTTATCCCACCTCCTCTGTTCTTATGAATGAATTCCCCAAGGTCTTGAATTACAGCATCACTATCTATATAGCTATCTGGGCTTGCTCACAATGTCATTTTTACTCCTACTGCCTCCAGTCTCCATATTAAAAATTTGTCAAAATTCACCTCAAGTTTTGTCCTTTATCGCCTCCTAGATTCTCAGTCTCTCTAGAATTGTCCCAAAGCAATGTATCCAAGACCCCTCATGACTGAGCTCTGACTTAACTTTTCAGTCTCCTCTTCTGGTAACTGTAAATCCTTCAGAATATACCCCCCCCCCCCACCCCAGCCCTGTCCCATTCCCCACATACTCTGTGCCTCTTAACCTGACCTTCATTTCTCCATCTCCATAACTCCCCTCCTGTTTTCCTTTGCTTAGGGTCTGATGACTTCCTTTTCATGCCTTAAGCCTGGCATAAATGCTACCCCTCTTAGGACCTTTTCTAAACTATCTGGATTTGTGGCGATCAGTGTATTTTTACAAAAGTTACCATATTTATTGTGATTTCTTTTCCCTTAGCCCCTTTTATGATAGTGTGTGTTTTTTTGTTGTGATTCTACAGTAGTTGAAAGAGAGACTTGTATATATCAGACGTTCAATGTCACATGAGTGAATTACATTCCGACAAGATGCCATGATTACCAGATATTCTCTTCAGGTAATTAAATGTGACATGGATTTTAAGAGCTATCACAAAAACCAGCAAACACATGTTCTTTTTATACATAGCATCCTTTTTTATTTCTATTACTGTGCCAGAGTGAAAATATCTTAGGCGTGTTTTATTACAGAGATACTGTTTTAAACAATAAAACTTTCTGATTATCCTGTTGCTTGCTTAAAACTAAATGCTCCAACAGTGGTTACACTCAGGTCTAATATATTATTCAAAGATTTCTATGATAAATGCATGAAGGGAAAATTTAGTTCCAGGAAGGTAGTATGAATCAGATCAATGGATAGAATCACACTATATGCCGTAAGAATTTTATGGGCTTAAATTTACATTTCAAATGTGCAAAGCAATATAAAATTGTAAATTGACAGAGCACTCTAGATAAAATACCAAAGAAACCTGGATCAGTTCTGAGCTCCAGGAATATTATGAACTTTCCTTTGTGTGCACATATCTCACCAGAGAGAGATAATTGGTTTGACTCCACAGTCCAGATACCCTAGGCAAATGGTGTTTGCATATTGAAGCTGGAGGTGGTAGCTGCCATTGCTTGTACCCTTAAATCCATTGCAAACCTGCTTTTCTTTACATAAAAATTTGATCCTGTCACGCTTCTGATTATAATTGTTCAATGCTTCCTAAGTAATAAATGGAAACTCCTTCGGTGGTATAGGAGGCTTTTCCAAAACTGGTTCCTATCAGCTGTCTAAAATCCTATCTTGGTGCCCTCCACCTTACATGTTACGCTTCAGCTATACTCTACTACTTGAAGTGCCACCATTCGCTGTGATTGCAGGCCTCCATTGGCTTACATGCTATCCTATCTGCCTGGCCTTTCTTCTCTACTCAGCAAATCAAAGCTCCTAGTGGTGTTCCCTTCCTGGTCCTGATGGAACGTCTTCCGTTGTCCTTATTTTAAAATTCCATTCTAACAATTTGTCATCATTTGCATATATGTATATTTTTTTAATAAGCACCTACCCCTACGCTTCCTGCTATACTAGAAACAAGGGGTAGAGTAATGAACAAATATTTGTGGTCCCTGATCTCTGGATGCTTACAGATGGGTAGGGAAGTCCATCAGTATGAAAGCAGTGATAATAACGGGGTAAAGGAAGGTCTTCTGGCAAGGAGACCAAACCAAGTCACAGATAGAGTAAGTCTTCTGTGTGGAAGTGTTCAAGTTGAGAACTAAAGGGAGCATGGAAATAACTTCCACAGAGTCTTGGATTAATGAATAAAAATTCTGTTTTCCTCAATGACCTATATATTATTGTTGTGAAGAAACTAATATTGTATAGTGTCATACTTCTTAATTAGAAGTTGGAAAACTATCTTTTTAAACCTGGGAGTTTATGGTCCTGTAATGGTTTTAATTCCACTGTGCTGTAGGTTGACTGTGCCCTCCCAAAATTCTTATATTGTAGCCAAATGCCCAATGTGATGGCATTAGGAGGCAGGGCCTTTGGAAGATGATTAGGTCATGAGGGTGGAGCCCTCATGGATGGGATTAGTGCCCTTATGAAAAGAGGCCTCAGAGAGCTCCCTCACTCCTTTCACTGTGTGAGGACAGGGTGATGAGATGGATTAGGGGTCAGGAAGCAGAACAAGACACAGAACCAGACTGTACAGGCAAACCAGTCTTGGACTTCCAGCTTCCAGAACTCTGAGAAACAAAGGTCTGTTGTTTATATATTACCTAGTCTGTGGTATTTTGTTCAAGCAGCCTGAATGGACTAAGACACACTGTGTGCCACTGTCCTGCCTCCAGGACCCTTAGTAATCCCAGATGAATATGCTACTTCAGGATATTCTCCACTTGGGTCAGGTTTATGCTCATTACTAAAACACTTTATTTTTTATTTTATTTTTTTTAGAGAGAGTGGGGAGGCCCAGAGTCAGAGAGAGAGAAAGGAAGAGAAAGAATCTTATGTAGGCTCCAGGCCCCGTGCAGAGCCCAACGTGGGGCTCAGTCTTACAATCCTGAAATCATGACCTGAGCCGAAACCAAGAGTCAGACACTTAACCCACTGAGCCACCCAGGCACCCACATTACTAAAACTTTTTAATGGTTGTTCCCCATATAGTCACTAATGAAAGAAAAATAAATTTCTTTTAAGCCACGTAAGGGGCCACTGCTTGTGATGTCTGCCTTCTAGACACCAAAACTAAGCATAACCAATGTGAAAGACCAATCACCCTTTTCATTCTGTTTGGCAGGACTTTTTTTTTTTTATTTTTAAGATTTTGTTTATTTATTTGAGAGACAGCAAGCACGAGCAGGGGGGAGGGACAGAGGGAGAAGGAGAAGCAGATTCCCTGCTGAGCAGGGAGCCTGACACGGGGCTCGATCCCAGGACCCTAGGATCATGACCTGAGCTGAAAGCAGACAGACGCTTATCCTACTGAGCTACCCAGGCACCCAGAAGGACTTTTTTTTGTTAGTGTTCTGTGACCACTAACTGTATCCTGTCAATTCATTTAGAGCAAAATGGACCCAACGTTGTTTTAAACAGCTGAGTTGTAGACATTGGAGAGTATGGATCAGATATATTTTAACGTCATCAGTTTGTTCCATGTCTACTATTCTTTTAAAGCGCGAATTAAGGAGGAGCTTGCAATCAGCAGGGACAAAAAAACATACTGATAAATTATTCACACATTCACAGAAATGAGCTGGATGATGTGCCCACTGGACAGGAGAATTTTTTTTTCCACAACATATAACAAGCAACTCCTTGAAATGGCATAAAACACTTTAAGCAATGTTGCATATTTGCTACTTTCCTTTGCTTAGCAATAACCTTTGCTGTATTGCACTCTAGCCAGAGAGGAAGGATGTATTATACCACTAATTACCGTGCTTTTTTTTTTTTTTTTTTTTCTTTACTGACAGCCTAGAGCTGTTCCAGCTGATGAAAACTTAAAAAATTTCACTCACTTCATGGTAAGCCCTATTTTATCAACCTAAGATGACTTAGTCCAAAAAGTTAACAATAGCTTAGTCTTTCATTTTCCCAAATTAAACACACTACCTTTTTTTTTTTAACTTATAACACTTTTTTTCCTTAAACATAACATTTTCCCTAAAAGTGAAGGAAGTAAAGAAAGAGGGATCTAATATAAACTTTTTTTTTTTTTTTTTTAAGATTTTATTCATCAGAGAGAGAACATACAAGTAGGGGGAGCAGCAGACCGGGAGAAACAGGCTGCCCACTGAGCAAGGAGCCTGATGTGGGACTCGATCCCAGGACCCTGGGATCATGACCTGAGCTGAAGGAAGACTCTTTTTTTTTTTTTTTTTTTTTTTTTAAGATTCTATTTATTTATTTGACAGAGAGAGAGAGACAGCCAGCGAGAGAGGGAACACAAGCAGGGGGAGTGGGAGAGGAAGAAGCAGGCTCCCAGAAGAGGAGCCCAATGTGGGGCTTGATCCCAGAACACTGGGATCACGCCCTGAGCCGAAGGCAGACGCTTAACAACTGAGCCACCCAGGCGCCCCTGAAGGAAGACTCTTAACTGACTGAGCCACTCAGGCATCCCTCTGATACAAACTTTGCTTGTAAATGCCCTGGCCTCTGTAACAAACCATAGTGGGGATTATCTGGAAGAGGGCCAAGCACTGTCTGAGTTCCTTAGAGCAACAGAAGAAAGGGAAGGTGTTTGGGGAAAGTGTAGAAGATATTTGCTATTGCAAGTATCAGCAGGTTTTAGTAGTAGCAGTGCTTTTAGCAGACACCTTAATTGTGTGCCAATATTATATGTCCTAGACTATGAGCATGGGGATATTCCATTTTTGGTGCAATTGCAGAAAGTAATCTGTTCTGGGAGTCCAAATATGGTGGATTAATTTTCTATGTCAGACTTTCTATTAAGAGGAACAGCATGATATAGGCAATAGATTTGAAGGTTTTGAGTCTAAACAGTGGAATTAAAATGCTTGTGTTATCTTGGATAAATCATTTACTTGTTCTAGGCCTCAGTTTTCTCCTATGTAAAATGGGAAACATAATACCTAAACCCCCTTGACTTGCAAAGAGAGTTACATATGACATAATGAAAGTTATGTCATTTGTTAGCTGTTGATAGAGTTTAAATCCCTTACCTATTGCAAAAACACTATGATACCAGAAAAATGAGATCATTTCCAAATATTAGGCATGTTCTCTAGAAGAGTCTTTGAATTAAGTGAAGAATGGTATATGAATGGACACATTAAGGTAATGTTTTTTATACATTGAATGTATGAAACTTGGTTCTGGACTCCAAAGAAGGAGGTATTTAATCAGCAGAGAAAGTTTGGAGAAAAGTATTTTTTTAAAGTATTACTTTAAGACTTTGAGGTAGAGGGGAAAAAAAACAGCTTGAGGAAACCTCATCTTTGACCTTTCTCTGTGGAGGAAAAGCATAACTGAAGAGGTATAACATTTTGAATATTTAAATATATATCCGAAAGAAATGACTCCCCAAAAGCTATAAACTGTGAGTTTCAGATTTTTTCCTATTCCTTTTCCAATATTGAAAATACTGCCTTAGTTAAGGCAACTCTTTTATCCAAATATTAGTTATTCTAGATTGGCCATAACCATGAAAGCAAATATATCCTGATTTGCTACAACTTCAATACAATTCATGAACTTTGAATTTTAGAATAAATTTAGTTTTATAAAAATATGTATTTTCCCAGTCTGCCAGAGATGCAATTCAGTCAGTGGTTACGTTAATTGAAATACCAATATCCTTAACTGCAGTCTTCTAAGGCAATTTGAAACTGTAGCAAGTAATAGCTTTGAGCAAGGCTACTTACATGGAAGGGCTCTCTACTTATAACAGGGTCACATAATTATAAGTTCTTGACTTGATACCTGGACTTTAGAAAATACAGGAATTCAGGTTTTTATAAAAATGTATGAGAGGGCCTCTTATCCTGGGGGTGTGTAAGAGTGCATTACTAGCCTCCGATTCTGCTTTCTCTAATGAGTCCCTTTGTCCATTTCTCTCCATGACCTTTGACTATAATCTATGAGAGTTTTTTTCCATTTCTTTTCTCTACCTTGCCATATCTGAAGTAGATATTAGGATATATATCCTCCTTAAAGGTGGTGTGGTATTTTCGACCTATTTATTGCTTACAGGAAGTTGGGGACTCCAGGGTCTGAAGTCAAAATGAATCTCTAGAGTTTTATTCTAACAAGGTCTTTAGTACCTGAAACTTAGTTTCATTTTTTTTCCCCTGTCTTTTTGCCTTCTGATGATCCTGTTTTCTCTCAGTGAGGGTTGGAGTACTATAAGACTATGTAACATCTGGTATATAGCCACACCTTTAATTTGATCTTTGCCCTGAGACACCTTAACTTTCAGTTCTAGAGCCTCCATTCCTCTTTCAGCTCAGGTCTTCTAAGGGGCTCTTGAGCATACCTTGGCGAGGTGGTTAGCTTCTCCCAGAACAAGTTGTCTAAGAGACAAAGGCAGAGAGTACTAGCACTTATTTGGTCTAGTCTTGGGAAGTACACACATTATTTCTGCTATTTGGCATTGGTGACATAGAGCTACCCTTGATTTAATGCGGGAGGAGGACTGCACAAATGTGAACACCAGGGGCAAGGAATATTTGGGGCCATCTTGGAGGGTCACTGTCATATAGCACTGATTTTGATTCTGAAAGAGTCCTTAACAAGGCTACTCCAGATATGACTACTTTCTGGCCTGGTGGTTCTGCTTCAGAAACATTGGCTGAGGATGGCAAATTTAGAGTGAATTTGAATGCTAAGTGTGGGTCAGGGCTGTGGCTTATACAGGGACATACACTAGCTTCTTTAGATCAGTAGTGAGGAGAATATCAGTGTTAAGGCATTGGCCATACCCAACATGCCTCAAGGTGGCAGAAAAGAATGTTGGCTAGAGTTTGCCATCAAAAACCTGGTATTTGGATGAAGGGGAATAAAAAGAAGGGGGACACCTTACTACCTACCTACAAGTAAGCTGATTGTTTGCTACCTTGACCATTTTATAGCCAAACCAAGGGAATTGTAAGCTTGCACATATCAAGGACTTTCAAATTTATTTTTGGCCTGAGATATCAGGCTTTTCTTCCAGCAGTCTGAGGCTTAAGAAAACAAATGATATTGTGGAAAAGTCTGTATTCTCTTGAGATTTTGCTTAAAAGTGCAGTGTTGTAGTAAATAAAGCCTTAAATATAATCCATGCAGTGAGAATTATTCACCTGTAAAAAGGCAGGTGTTTCTTTACCCTCCTCTGCTCTGAAGTCTACCAAGGATAAATAAATCCACAAGATGTGTTTGTTTTAAGCCCAGAAATATTATCAGGATGTATTTCATTATGATGATACAGAAGGGATACATTTGATTTCATAATTAACTACGTGGCAGACGGGATATGTTTTTTATTCCCAGATTGCCCTGCCCCATCCCTAAAGTAACGGATACATATTATGACCTACTAGTGAACATTTTTCAAATACTGGCTTTTGTACCCTCACAAATGGTGTTGTGTTTGTATCATTAAAAGAAGTAATGCTATTTTCCGTAGATCTTTTTATATTAACTTATAATACAAGTATTCAAATACTTTTCATTTAAAGTGGAGAATCTGTAGCTCAGTGGGTTAAGCGTCTGCCTTCGGCTCAGGTCAGGATCCTGGGTACTGGGATTGAGTCCCTCTTTGGGCTCCCTGCTCAGTGCTTCTCCCTCTCCCTCTTCTGGTGTGCGTGCACACTTTCTCTCTCTCCCTCCCTCAAATAAATAAATAAAATCTTTTTAAAAAAATAAAATAAAGTGGAGACTCTTTGAAGACTCCACAGGCTTATCCTGTGGAGATCAAATGAGAAGGCTTGTGACCTATTTCAGTTAACTATTGCTACATTAAAAAACCTCCTTCAAATGTGGGTTAATAGAATATTTTGTGTTCATGAATCTGAATTTGGGGCTAGACTCAGTGGGGACAGTTTATCTCAGTTGGATTGATGCAACTGACCTGGAAGATCCAGTTCCAAGGTGATTCATGTAAAAGACTGGCAAATTGGTGATGGTTATGGGTTCCTTTATACTTGGACCTTTTCATGGGTTGACTTCTTCATAGTATTTTAGTCAAGGTCCCAGAGCGAATATTCCAAAATACAGGAAGTAGAAGTTAGCAATTTCTTAAGGTGTTGGCCCAGAAACTGCCCTAGTGTCAGTTTTACCACATTCTATTGGTCAAGTAGTCACAGACTGCAGATTCTAGGAGTGAGGATAGAGACTTATTTCACAATGAGGGCATTGGAGGCCTTAAGGCAAGAAAATAATTGGTAACTGTAAAGATTGGAAGTTAATTTATAATAGCTGAGGTCATGAAAGTCACAGGACACAAGTGAGTATATAAATCCAATTTCCTTTCTATATACTTAACAATTGGTGAAAAACAGAAACTTGGATTAGACACACCAAAGGAGCAATAGACTAATAAAGAGATACACTGTCTTCATTGATTAGAAGACATGATATTGTTGACATAATTTCTCCTCAAATCTATAGACCAATACTTATCAAATGCCCATCAAACTTTTGTAGATATCAACAACCTAATTCAAAACTTAGTGTAAAAGGAATTGAATGACAAGGGACAAAATAAATTTGGAAAAAAAACCAGAAGATTCACACTGTCTTTAAGGCTTTTCATAATGCTAAAGTTATCAATACAATGTAATGTTGGCAAAATAAAAAACATAGATAAATGGAACAAAGTATATAAATAGAACCACTCAAATCAAATAATTGATTTTTGACAGAAGTGCAAAAGAACTTCCATGAAAAAGAATGATCTTTCAAAAAAGGGTCTTTCAACAAATGATGCTGGAAAATTTGAATATGTTTAAGTGTATTAAAAAAAAAAAAACTCCACCCTTATTTTGTACCTAATAAAATATTAACTCAAAATGGATTATAAATGTAAAAATCTGTAATATTTCTAAAAAAAATGGGATAAACCTTTTGGCATTGGACAAAAAACTCTTAGATAAAAGGTCAAAATCACAATAAAAATAAATTGGTAAGTTGACTGTCAAACACTTCTAATTTTTGAAAGACTTAAAAAATCACAGACATGCAAGAGACTGGGAGAAATACC
Source organism: Ursus maritimus (assembly GCF_017311325.1). NCBI lineage: Eukaryota > Metazoa > Chordata > Mammalia > Carnivora > Ursidae > Ursus > Ursus maritimus. The sequence continues at coordinate 11,807,555 of NW_024424786.1, forward strand.
TATAAATCAAACATCTCACAGATTTGCATGCGAAGTATAAAAAGAACCCTCAAAACTCAATGACAAGAAAACAAACAACCAAATCTGAAGATTTGACTACATACTTCGAAGAAGCTATACAGATGGCAAATAAACACATGAAAAGATACTACTACATATGTATTAGAATGGTTAAAAAACACAAAACAAAAACTGACAAGTGTTGACAAGGACACATAGCATCTGGAACTCTTTTCTATGTTGATGCTGGGAATGAAACATGGTTACAGCTCTTCTAGAAAACAGTTTGGTAGTTATGCAGTTTGACATATGCTTGCCACACTTCCAAGCAATCTCATTCTGAGGTATTTACCTAATAAAATTGAAACCTTACGTTCATACAAAAAATATATATGAAAGTTTATTCAGTGTCTATAGCAGTTCTATCATTATCACCCAAACTGGAAACTTGACAAATGCCATTATGTTGGTGAATGGATAAACAAAATGTGATCCATCAATACAGTGGAATGTTTGAACTATTTGAAGTATCAGCAATCAAAACTAGTAAACTGACGTGTGCAGTAACCTGTATGGATCTCAGACAGTGAAAAGCCAGATTCAAAAAGCTTCACACCATGTGTGTCCATTCATATGAATTTTTAGAGAGGCAAAATTGTAAGCACAGTAATTCGATTAGTGGCGTCCTGGTTAGATGTGGGCATGAGGAATTGGCTAAAAAGAGGAAGCATTAGGGAATTTTTTGGGGTGATGGAACGTTCTATATCTTGTTAGTTGTGGTTATGTAACCATATATGTTTGTGTAAATTCAAAGAACTATACATTTAAGAGTGAATTATGCTGTATGAAACTTTTAAAAGCTGAAAAAATATCCCAGGTACCTCTGGACATAATGATAACACAATACCCCTGACCAACGTTTACTCAACAGCTTCCACACTCATCTGATCCAAAGCAGCAACAACAACTTAAAAACTAGTCAAGGGGAATGCCTGCTTCAGAAAACACTCTTGCTAAAGAATGATGGAGGGGGAGAAAATGATGGAGGAGAATGAGTGGACCTGGGTATCTAATGTACAAAACATAGTCTTATGTATTAAAATTGACCATGAGATATTTAGTGGGAAGGAGGGGACCTGAAGTCCTTAAATGACATTGTTTGGGCTTACATACGGATCTTCCAGATTTTCTCAAACCTTACCTCTTGAGCTTATTACACCTCCCCTGTATTCAGATGGTATGTTGAGTCATGAGCATCACGGCTGAGATAAGACCACCTGTTTTACTCAATTCCCGGAAACCTATCATGTATTAATTTAAATATCCAGATTTCTCCCTGTAATCTGACATTTTGAGGTTTCTAGTTTCAAGTTTACGTGGATAGGTTTAGGGACTCCGTTTCAAACACAAGTCATTTTTTTTTTTTTTAAAGATTTTATTTATTTGAGAGAGAGAGCATGCATGCAGACAAATGGGGAGAGGGGCAGAGGGTGAGGGAAAATAAAGAATCTTAAGCAGACTCCATGCAGAGCGTGGAGCCCCAAAAGGGCCTCAGTCTCAGGATCCTGAGAACATGACCTGAACCAAAACCAAGAGACAGATGCTTAACCGACTGAGCCACCCAGGTGCCCCCAAACACAAGTCACTTCTGCCTTTATTTGACTACCTCTAACCTGTTGGTGAAGTGGGTTATGGCCTCAGCTGCCTACTTCACTTATTCATTTTGTCCAGCCCAGCAAAGCTCATTCATGGATGGATTTTCTTCTAAATATAAGCATGCATGCATTTAACCAGCCTCACACATTTTGTCATTAATCCAAACAAGTGTCCTCAGTTTGGAGTGGCAATTTCAGGCTGGCAATTGCCTTGAGACAAAGGTGCTTTCAGCCATCATCAGTGAGAGTGATTGGCAGGAGCAGAGATCCTGCCTATCTCTGCTCCCTAATCACAGCAGAAAGGGCATTCAGGAATCTCATCACCATCTACAACAATCTCATTTGAGAAAAACTGTTTAGCATGTCTTGTACTGCAGAGTCAGAAGGAAAAAAAAATCAACAAGATATTGTTAAAGCCAATAAAACATCAAATATCTCTTTATAGATTAAAAATCATCTTCTTATAAATTAGACCATGTTTCACTTGACTTTTCATTAAAAAAAAAATCACTTTTTTTAAAGCCGAGGAGATAAAAATTAGTATTAACCTATCTCTTTAAGTTGTAAGTAAAAAGAAATCCAAGAGAATATGGCTTCAACAAAGGAGGGATTTAACTACCCAAAGTGACTTGCAAATTTAGAAGTATGGTGACCATCAGCATTAGTTTGATCTGACTCCTTTAACTCATGATTTGCAAGGACCCAGTTTCCTCCTTATGTTCCTTTTGCCTGCAAGTGTCCGTTTCCCCTCTTTTATTTCCACTAATGGCTAACATCAGATCGGAAACAACATGCTTCTGTTTATAATGGAGGATAGTTGGAAGAAAGGCAGGCATGGATGAGGGGCCCCACCCTAAGAGGAAACCACCCTTAAAAGGATTTTTTTTAAAATAATTTTATTTTTTTGTTTTTTTTTTAAAAAGACTTTATTTATTTATTGACAGAGAGAGAGGGAGAGCCAGTGAGAGAGGGAACACAAGCAGGGGGAGTGGGAGAGGAAGAAGCAGGCTCCCAGCACTCCCTGTGGAGCAGGGAGCCTGATGCGGGGCTCGATCCCAGGACCCTGGAATCACACCCTGAGCTGAAGGCAGACGCTTAACTACTGAGCCACCTAGGCGCCCCCCCCCTTAAAAGGATTTTATACCACCCTGGAAGGTGCCCTCCACCCTTTCCCATGTGATAGGTAGATGACAAAAACCTGATTGGGTGACAGTCATGTGGAAGGCTAATCAGATTAAAACAGCCTGCCAACAAGCCCATAAAAACCCATACACTTAGAAGCTGTGGTGGCAACTTTCTCGGGTCCCCTGCCTCCTTGGAAGCTTTGTACTGTCACTCAAAAAACTTTGCTTTGCTTACCACTCTTCCTGTGGTCTGCCTCTTCTTCCAAGCATCATGACCAAGAACCACAGGCACCAAAGGAAAAGAAATCCTGCAACATTTATTTATATTCAGAGAGATTGCAAGAATATCTTCCTGAAACATCAAATGAAAACTGCATGGCTTTAAACATGATTGAAAAGCCTAGGTAGTGGCTACTCCTGAGCCCGTTATTGTGGGTGTTAACTGACAGCAGCCAGACTTCGAAGTCCTTCCCTGAAATGCTAACAATTGTGAAGGAAATGGGATTTTGTTAATGGCAAAGACCCATCCAGTTCCAATCCCTATCAGCTAGGAATAGGTTCAGCCCCTCTATTGTTTGCTGTAAAATGGGGAGGCTAGATGAGTTGAAGTTCACCATATCCAAAAGTACATATAGTAAGTGGTAGGCAAAATGGTGTTGATTTAATCAAGTTAATTGATTAAAGACCGTTCTAGGCTTGCCAGTTAGTAGCATTATGGGCAAAACTCTTCACTGTTCAGTTTATATGGCATCATCTTTAAAATGAACATGATAAGTTCTACAGAGTTATTATGAGACTACGAAAAGATAATACATGTAAAAGTCCTTTGCCAACTGAAATAAGCAATTTTTGAAATAAAAAAAAATTTTAAAGTATCCAAATATCATTTTCTAAAATAATTTACAGAAAAGCTTCTAATTTTGTTAAAATTTTAACATTCCTGTATCAAATAATATTTTTTAATGAGAGAACTTTGAAACAGGAACACTTGAAAGCCACTGAAATAAAATGGAACAAAGCATACAAATTCATTTTGAGGAAATTTTCTCCCTAAGTGCTGAGTGCACCAAAAATTCAAGAAATTACCTTTGGGATAAGAACTGCACTTTTCATTTTTTTTTTATTTTTTGAAGATTTTATTTCTTTTAAAGAGACTGGACAGCATGAGTGGGAGGGACAAAGGGAGAAGGAATGAGAATCTTAGACAGATTACACATTGAGCACAGAGCCTGATGTGAGGTGAGATCCCAGGACCTTGGTATCATGACCTGAGCTGAAACCAAGAGTTGGATGCTGAACCAACTGTGCCACTCAAGTGCTCCTATTTTTTTTTATTGTTTTAAAGTTTTTATTTAAATTCCAGTTACTATACTAGTTTCAAGTGTACAGTATAGTGACTCAGCATTTCCATACAATACCCAGTGCTCATCACAAGTACATTCCTTAATCCCCATCACCTGTTTAACCCATACCCCCACCCACCCCTGGTAACCAACAGTTCTCTATAGTTAAGAGTCTGTTTCTTGGTTTGCCCCTCTTTTTCCCCCTTTGCTCATTTGTTTTGTTTCTTAAATTCCACATATGAGTGAAATCTTAAGGTATTTGTCTTCCTCTGGCTGACTTATTCCTCTTAGAATGATACTCTTGCTTCATCCATGTCATTGCAAATGGCAAGATTTCATTCTTTTTTGTGGCTGAGTAATATTCCATTGTATACGTATACCACTTCTTCTTTATCCAGTCATCAGTCGATGGATACTTGTGCTCTTTACGTAATTTGGCTCTTGTAGACATTGCTGCTATAAACTTAGGGATTCACGTATCCCTTTGAATTAGTATTTTGGTATCCTTAGGGTAAATACCTGGTACTACAATCACCGGATCATAGTGCAGTTCTGTTTTTAACTTTTTGAGGAATCTCCATACTGTTTTCCACAGTGGCTGCACCAGGTTGCATTCCCACCAACAGCGTAAGAGGGTTCCCCTTTCTCCACATCCTTGACAACACCTGCTGTTTCTTGTGGTTTTGATTTTACCCATTCTGACAGGTGTGAGGTGATAACTCATTGTGGTTTTGATTTACATTTCCCTGATGATGAGTGATATTGAACATCATTTCGTGGGTCGGTTGGCCATCTGTAAGTCTTTAGAAAAATGTATATTTAGGTCTTCTGTCAATATTTTAATTATTCTTTTTTTTTTTTTTTTGGTGTTGAGTTTTACAAGTTCTTTATATATTTTAGATACTAACCCTTTATCAGATATGTGATTTGCAAATATCTTCCCCCATTCCGTAGGTTGCCTTTTAGATTTGTTGATGTTTTCTTCACTGCGTAGAAGCTTTTTATTTTGTATGGAACCACAGAAGACCCTGAATAGCCAAAGTAACGTTGAAAAAGCAAAGCTGGAGGCATCACAATTCTGGACTTCAAATTTATTACAAAGTGGTAGTGATCAACACAGTATGGTATTGGCACAAAAACCGACACATAGATCAATAGAACAGAATAAAAAAACTCAGAAATGAACCCACAGCTGCATGGGAAATTAATCTTTGACAAAGCAGAAAAGAATATCCAGTGGGGAAAAGATTTTCTCTTCAACAAATGGTGTTGGGAAAACTGGTCAGCAACTTGACAAAGAATGAAACTGGACCATGTTTTTACACCAGACACAAAAATAAATTCAAAATGGATTGAACACCTAAATGTGACACCCGAAACCATAAAAATCCTAAAGGAAAACATAGAGTAACCTCTTTGACATTAGCCACAGCAACTTCCTTCTAGATATGTCTCCTGAGGCAAGGGAAACAAAAGCAAAAATAAACTACTGGGACTTTTCTTCTTATTTAGAAATGAATAATTGTAAAGAAGCACATAGCGAACAAATGGATAATTGCTTTCGAAAAAACATATATGGAGGGATGCCCGGGTGGCTCAGTCGGTTAAGCGTCTTCCTTCCAGTCAGGTCATAATCCCGGGGGCCTGGGACCGAGTCCCACATCAGGCTCCTTGCCCAGAAAAGACTCTGCTTCTCTCTCTCCTCTGCCATCCCCCCAACCCCCTCTCTGACAAATAAATAAAATCTTTAAAAAGAAAAATTATAGAAACTTAGTAGAATGAATGTAATTATATTTTTAAGTGTTCCATTTCATCTTTCTTTGTCTTTTTGGGGGGGCCAAATTTAATTTCTAAATTCCAGATTTGACTACATATTGAAGGAAAATTATTCATGGAAAGGAAGTTTTTCTCCAAGAATAGGCAAATTATACTTTTTAACAGTTGAAATATAGCTTAACTGAAAAGCCTTAATACCAAAAATATATAAGATTTACCTTTATATACTCTCCCTATATATTTGAGTTGATATATATGTAAAATATGAGTTAATATGTTATATGTTATAATTGAGTTTTATATTTGGAGGTATATATACACATATACATGTATAGAGTTGAACAATCTGATCTTTAGTAAGTGAATAGTCCTTTAGTCTTACCTTTTAAGAATCATGTATTTTAATTCATCTGCTCTTTTAGAATTTCAAAGAATAAGAATAAAGTTGCACTGTATTTGAATCCTATTTCAGAACAAATAGAATTTATTAGTTTGCTCATCCAAATAGGTTTTCCTGAAGCCAAAACAAACAAAATACATTGTATAAGAATATACTGAATATATAATAGTCGAATGCATGTTCACTTTCATTTTTCATAATTAGAATATTTAATTTCACAACACTGATTGGCAGTGATTTTGAGAATAAACATGATGAGAAGGGGCAGTTCTTGGAACAATTAGAGAGTTTGATTAACCAGAGAAAGAGGAAGTGTTGTTTGTTTGTTTGTTTTTTCTTTGACCTATGATGATACCTGTGGTGCTTGAAGCCACTAAAGACAATAACAAAAATAAGCTTTAAGAGTTCAGGAGGCAACAATGCATGAAGCTTAAGGTGAAAAATGTCGAGAAACTCATAGCTCCGGAAGTCAGTATTTTTGCCTTTTTAAAATTTAAAATACTCTATCAGATATACAATAAAGGAAACATAACTGTATTCCTGAGAACCTACTATGAGGCACGATGATCATCACTGAAACATAAAGGAAAGGTTTCAGTATCAGCCTAACTCCTACTATCCGTATTAATTAGGTAATTCACTACTTAACCTACCTGAATTTCTGTTTTCTCACCTAAACATGAAAAATAAGATCTACCTCATAGGTTGTCATGAAAATTACATGATAGAGCATAATCTAATCTGGGCCTTGGACTATCCTTGGTGTTTACATCAATAGTACAGTTTTGTGTTAGATTTTAAAAATAAGTAACAGAATATCATTGTGCTGAACAGTCAGAAGTTTAAAGAAAAAAGACAAAAGAGAAACACCTTGGGATAGCTATATCCCAAAATGTTTGTCTTTATTATGAATTTAGGCAAACAATTTATATTGGGGCTCCATCCCAGAACGCTGGGATCATGCCCTGAGCTGAAGGCAGATGCTTAACGACTGAGCCACTCAGGCACCCCAACAATTTATATTTTTTGAACTTGTATCAGAGCTTCGAGCAGTTATGTGAAATCTGAAAAGTGATTAAGAAAACAAACCTCCTCCCTCAAGGAGCTCACAATCCAGTCTATAAGCTAGATTTTTTTTTTAACATAATACTCTAATTTAAGACCTCACTCTAATAGAGTTACCAAGTTAGGAAAGATTAATTTTGACTGGACTATTTGGTATAAAAATGCTTCTCACAGCACTTAACCAGCCAGTTGATGGGTTTTTGTGATTGAACCACTCTGGTCCTATTTAAAGGGGAAATCAATATAGGAGGGCCAGTGTGTTCTAACAGTTGTAAAAGTTTCTTTCATCCCATTCTTTAATGAGGGTTATTTGTGATATCTTTGAATACATTTCCTGTTCAAAGGGAGAAAAATGCTAAAACACAGAGGATAGCTTGCAACTGGTGAATTTTAGCATGATCCAAATCTCATTTTATTATAATAAATTATTAGAGCTAATTGTGCTTTGAAGATTTCCCTTGTGGTTCTATAGCTCTTAACAATGCTGTTATGAGGCATATTATGCTGATGCTATCAAGTTCAAAATTGTTGTTTGTTCAATGAAGTTACAGTGCTATTTTATTCCAAATGATCTTTCAGAAACAAAATAGTATGATTTTTAAAATGTGTGTTTTAAAATGAAATCTACTCTCAAACCTAGATCATAATTCTAGTGCTATCCAGTACTAGAATGTATGAGGGTTGACACTTTTTCTACATCCTTAATATGGGGTGTATTTCTAAGATTCATAACTATTGAATTCTTTATTTCCCTCACTATGAGCTATGTATGGCCTTGGACAAATACTAATCTCCTTTCTCTGCCTTGGTTACTCACCTGTAAAATGTGGAAAATAATGTCCTCTCTTCCTCATGGAATTTTGTAGAAATCTGATGAATCTTTGCATTAAAGTATTATCATCCAGTGCTTGTGCTCTTTTGACGGCTAAAGGCTCTGTAGGTTATCTTGGGGATTAGGTGGAAAGTGGCCCAGTAAGGCAGAATTCTTTTTCCTTATTGTTTGTGCCATTCCAGTATCATCAAAATATTCACTAATGATTTCTTCCAAAAGTTTAAAAGTTTTAATTATGATTGGTGCCTGTAACTCCATATATAGACATAAAGAATGTATCTGTGAATAATGTGAGAGATCTAATTTTACCTTATGTCCCATATTGTTATTTTACTACAGTTCATCTTTTCTTGCTGATTTGTAATACTACAGCTTTCATATACAAGTTCCCTAAAACACACAGGTCTTTTTCTGGGTTCCTTCTTTAGTGTCATCATTTTATTTGTCCATCCTTGTGTCTACACCACACCATTTTAACTATTCTAGCTTTGTTAGAACTCCAGATGTCCATAGCTGAGTTCTTTTCTTTATTTTCTTTAAAAATGACTTAGCTAAGGGGCATCTGGCTCAGTCGGTTAAGCATCTGCCTTCAGCTCAGGTCATGATCCCGGGGGCCTGGGATTAAGCCCTGCATCAGGCTCCCTGCTCAGTGGAGAGTCTGCTTCTCCCTTTCTCTCTCCCTCTGCCTTTCCCCTTGCTCTCTCTCTCTTTCTCAAATAAATCAATAAAATCTTTAAAAGATAAATAAAATAAATAAAAATAACTTAGCTTTAAAAAATGACTTAGCTGTCTTCAACTTTTATACTGTTATAAATGCTAGGAGCAACTGGGTAGGAATTCTAATTGAAATTGCATTGAATTCTGGATTAATCTTGGGAAAACTGGATGCTTTGCCACATTGGATCGACACATATATGAACATTATGTCTCCATTTGTTCAGATTTTCTGTGTTCTCTGTTCACATTTGCAAGTTTTCCCCAGTAAAGCTGCTTTTAACTTTCATTGACAAGGGCACATTTATTTCTTGGATAATAGATAACAGCATATAGTCAGTTCAACATTATATACTGGATTTGCCGGAAATTCATTTTTTACTTTTCACATTACATTTTTTACTGTTCAGTAATATTTGTTTTGGGATTTTGCCTACTGTTAATACATTGCAAAATTGCTGAGATTAAATCATGACATTTAGCTCTTATGAAGTATTCTAAAGAATATCTACAAATGGTAAAATAACGAAAGTTATTAAAAACATGCAATAAAAAAAAATTCCCTCCTAATATTGGTTTGTAACCATCCTGGGACTTCCCAGGTGTAATCTGAAACTGGTCCCTGTACTCATAGGGCAGGGGGAGACTGAAGAAAGAGGCAAGCCATTCCAGGTTGGCAGGTGGTAAGTTGAATAATAGCAAAGGGAACTTACATAGGAGGCTTACCTTGGGCAGCAAAAGATGAAATGGATCCCCATACTTGCCCTCCAAATCTTAGAAGTTTATAAAAGAAGCCCTGACTGGGCTTAGTCGCATATACCATGTAGTGCTTTCAACAACATATCACCATCTCAAGGCTGTGTCCTTGGAGCAGGCTCTGGGAACTGGAAAGGCCAGCAGAACCCACCTTACGAGCACAGGGGAGGGAGTGAAGAGCCTCTAATTGCCTAGGTCCAGCTTCCAGGTCTATCAGTGGTCACATCTTTTTGATGATGTTCCCCAACACCTACGCTGCTTTACAATGCAGGTTTTATTACTGAAGTCTTGTAAGGCCAACAGATCAGGAGAATATGGACATTAAAATGATAGTTTGTGGAGCGCCTGGGTGGCACAGCGGTTAAGCATCTGCCTTCGGCTCAGGGTGTGATCCCGGTGTTATGGGATCGAGCCCCACATCAGGCTCCTCCACTATGAGCCTGCTTCTTCCTCTCCCACTCCCCCTGCTTGTGTTCCCTCTCTCGCTGGCTGTCTCTATCTCTGTCAAATAAATAAATAAAATCTTTAAAAAAAATGATAGTTTGTTACTCAAGAGGAGGCCATGTTACTTCTCACAGGGCCACATCGGGAAGCACCAGGAGTGGCCAGAGGGCAAAGAGAATGAGGGGAACAGATGGACAAGAGCTTTTAATGTGGTTTCAACAGGAAAGAACAGGAGACACAAGGTATGGCTAGTTTGCATAATGTCAGGGGGTTCTGGAGCAAAGGGGTTATCCCTAGTTGCATGGTACTTTGTACTGAGGTAATTAGAACAGAGGGATATCGATCCAGAATTTAAAAGTCTGATAAAGTAGATGATTAGGGTACACTTCTGGCTTGGTTGGTTTACATATGAAAGGACCGCTCTAAGGTGAGTCCTTTACTATCTCTAGAAATGGGCTAGCCCTTTAAGGGATTGCAATCCCTGCACGGTTTTCAAGGTCCTGATGTCAAAGCATCAGAAATGCAGAAAATATAAAGGCATGATGCTCCATCTCCTTTCTCTAACTACACAGGTCTTCTCCCAGGAAACAAACAGTATTAATAATTTTATTTTCAAAGATAGTCTGTTTTCAAGTGTAACTAATGGAAATTTTTTTACACAAAGAATTACATCTGTACCCTCTATGGTAATGCATTTTGCTTTCAGTTAACAATATATAGAGAATTTTTTTTTCTATCTGTGCATCTAATTTTTCTTTGATTCATTTTACCAGTTTTGTAGAATTCTATTAGATACAATATGATTTACTTGACCATTGTTTTTCAGAAGGACATTTAGTGTGTTTTCAGTCTTGTGCTATGGCAGGTAACACTGCAATGGATATGATTATTCATACATAATCTGGGGGGAAGAAGACCTTCCTCTGCCCTGCGGTCCTTCTAGCTTGACTTAGAATCCAATTGATAGGAGACATATTAGCAGGAGAAAATCAAATTTAATAGGCATACTTAGGAGGAATCCACACAGACACAAGATTGCAAAGACAAATGAGCCACAGGAAGCTTACGGGAGCTCTGGAGAGGGGAGGGGCCTGAGGACACAAAAGGGAGAAAGACCGGTAGCAAAAAGGTGAAAGGAACTGTTTGGAAAAACAAAGTTTGGGCAATTATGTAGATAAGTCCCTTAGGTAAAGGGGCGCCTGTTAATAGCTCTCTTCCTGGCACAGGCTCTCCTTTCCAATGTAAATTTAGGCAGTTATGGGAGAGGCAGAGAGCTTTTACTGCATCTGCTGGGTTTTGATTCCTTTTAACTGAAAGTAATCTTTATGCCAAAGTGGCACATTCTGAGGCATCTCATGCTGTACCCCTTCATAATCAACATATGCATGATTATAGAAAAAGAGAAAAACTGAAAGGGTAATGCATTTAGAATTACATATTCACAAATCTTGCTCCATAGATAGTACCAATTTATACTACCACCACCAAGGATGAGAAAGCCTGCTTCCCTCACTCTCAAGGTCACTAATTAAGTATTAACTAACGGTTTTTTATCTGGATATCCTTAAACAAAATTTAGCCTAGTAAATTTGCAGATGTGATTGGCCTTATGTGATTCATGAATTGGGCAGCATCCCATCCAGCAAGTAGAGGGGAGCTTTAGGAGTTGTACAGTATGGAAGGTTTCTATAAGGAGGGTGGGACCAGACATTATAGCAAATGAAAAAGGATTGTTTCAGGCAAGGTCACCTTCCCTTAGGGGAAAGGTAGAGGTCTTGTTAGGTAAATTACCTCAGCTTCCTTCGAGTGATGGGGAGCTGTTGTGACAAATTACCTTATTAGTGCTGGACCACAAAATTCCACTTCCAGAGAGTTTGAAACTGCAATTAGGGAGCCAAGTGACTCTATCTTGGGTCTGTGGCTTTCTTTTTTAACAATATAGACCATAGTGCACCTGGTGGCTCAGTCAGTTAAGTGTCTGCCTTAGGCTCAGGTCATGATCCCCCTGTCCTCAGGCTCTCTGCTCAGCAGGGACTCTGCTTCTCCCTCTGCCTGCTGCTCCCCCTGCTTGTGCTCTGTCAAATAAATAAAATCTGAAAAAAAAAAAAACCAATATAAATAGTATATTTTGTGTGTATATGTATATAAGCATATATAAAACACATATATACATGTAGTAATATAGTAATATAGTGGTTGATATTTAGAATTTCTGTAGTTATGCTCAAATTATTTGCCCATAGTATTCCTTTCCCATGTTCTCCTTCTATGGTTTTAATATCAATGCCCTACTAGTTTCATAAAATACTTTTGGTAATCTTCCCTCTCTACATTTTTGGAATAAATATATATATAAAGGATTATCTGTTTCTTGAATACATTAGAACTGGCCTTAAAAATTGTTGTGGCTTGTTTCTTTAACATGTAAGTCAGGATTCATGAATCTCACCCATGATTTTCATCTAGTTTCTGTTTTGGAATTCTACCTGTGGTTCAAGTTTTAATGTTGAAAGTAAAAGTTTAGCATTATCAGAATAGTCCATTTATTTCATTCACAAATGGGAAAAAAAAAAAAATAGTGGCCCAAATTAGAGAAATGACTTGCCCAAGAAGAAGTTAGGATTCTCGGGGCGCCTGGGTGGCGCAGTCCTTAAGCGTCTGCCTTTGGCCCAGGGTCTGATCCCAGGGTCCTGGAATCGAACCCCACATCGGGCTCCCTGCTGGGAGCCTGCTTCTTCCTCTCCCACTCCCCCTGCTTGTGTTCCCTCTCTCGCTGGCTGTCTCTGTCAAATAAATAAATAAAATCTTAAAAAAAAAAAAAAGAAGTTAGAATTCTCTTAAACCCACAGTCCTTGCATTGTGTACACACACACGGTGCCATTGGAGATCTCCCCTGGTGGCACAACGTTCAAACCACTAAGCACAATTGCCTTGGAGTTTCATTTTCCCCCCTTTTTTGTTAATTTATTGGTCTCTGGGAGATAGGTGACACAACTGGGGTAGCCTGGCCCTGTCAAAAATATTTTAACCAGATACCAAAGAACCCAAAATGTCACTAATAAGCGTATTCTAACTAACACATTAAGACTAGATTTATAATCATCCCTAGCTAGCTTCAGTCACCTTTTTCCATTCTACAGGGTCTCAAAACCAGAACACCCTCACCCATGGGATGTATTCCTCACCTTCACCCATTTTGTTGAGTTTGAGCTCTTGATTGTGTTTCTAACTGAGGAAATAAAGCCTCTTCTTCAGAATGACTGTTGCTCTTTACATAACATCCCCCTTCCCAAGTTGGCCGTCTCTTTAGTACAGGTTCATTACCATAATAATGTAACCTAACAAAATTGTTAAAGAGCCTAAAAAAATTATGCATGGTTCAAATCAGTTTTCCCAGCCACCAAATTTCACAAACTGTAACAAAAAGTCATTCTAATAATAATAAGAATAAAACAGCATTGCACTTGTGATGTCTTAGAAATAGTATGGTGCCATAAGGATATAAATTATTTTGTTTTGTTCTTGTTTTTATTAATAAGAAAGTGAGACTCCTAGAGGTTTGCAGATGTGCCATTTAGTAAGACTGTGCATTTTTTGACCACCTAGCTGGGCATTCTGAGTTCACTGCAGTTACATTGTTAATTGAGCATTTTCCCATGTGTAAGAAAACAGGGTGCTTGGTTGCATTTATAATCAAACATCAGCTGAGAAAATTCTTCCCCTTTCTGACAGTTCCATCATGAATATTACCTTTACAACAAGAGAGAAGCCAAAAGAATAGTGAGGATACATCAGATATGGTTAAGTTCTAAATTTGAATACCTTCACATCTCAAGACTCATTCCAGAGCTTGACACTGTATTTGTGGGAAGTTAATAGATACAAATTCATATTTAATGTGACATGTCATAGTTTATTTATTTTTTGATGCTGAAATTATTTTCCCCAGACAGTGTGAATTCAGTAAGCTATAAAAAAGCAAACATTGTCCATCCTTTGGAATTTCAAAGGACTGTGTGGTTAAACAGTGAGTTAATTATATAAGGATGCCACAGATCATTAATGAATGCATTTCTTGTGGGAGGATTAAAAAACTTTACGCTAGTGACAGTGAAATCCGCTCACTTAGTTTGATTTTAAGAGCTGAGCTTTAAAAAACCAACCAAATATTGCCTTTGTGAGGACATGTTTCTGCCTACAATCATTTTGAGATGCCAAATTTCAAGGGCTCTTTTTAGGCTCCATTTAAGGGACAAGTACTTAATACCCAAATTGGTTAATTGCACCCATTAATACTCAGCAAATATACACAAACTGAAAATGTGTCCTCCATCACTTTCTGTAGGACCTCCTACACTGGAAATGACATTGTTATTTTAGTAAGTGGGAATTAGAATCATTCTTTCTACCCCATTTCCAGGGGGACACAGTTTTTCTTTTGCAAAATTCACTACTTAGAGAACCACTTGGCTCCAACTCCAGCACCAAGGGATACCACTTCAGTGACTTTTAACAAAGAAGAATTGGCTAGACTAGATGAGTGAAAATATCTTAGGCTATTCAGACCCAATGAGCCATGAAACCAAATGTGGTGCCACTTTGCTATTAGATTACAAAAAAGTCTTTTTTGTTGTTGTTTCTTTCAAAAGTTGTCCTATTTGATGAATACATGTTTTTAAATTATGTAATAGTTCAAATGAGTTAAAGCAAGTATTAAAAAATGCATAATTTCTTACCTAATTGAACTATGCATGTATTATAAAATAGTATAATTTTTAAACTGAAAGGTATTTTTTATAATTATCTAGTCTAAATCTCTTGTTTTAGAGAAACAGAAACGAAGGCTTCAAGTTAAAAAGGGACTTGCTCAAAGTCAAACAGCTGAACCTTACAGTTCTGCTGAGAACTGCTGTGTCTTGTTCCCTGACTGTGCAGGTGTTTCGTTTCCTCCTAAGGCTGTGATACACAGTTGCATACATCTGGGGTGCTACCTGTCCCTTCTCCCATGGCTTTATAGTGTAGAGCATTTCAGATGTCCTTTTAAAGGACATTGTCAGGGGCGCCTGGGTGGCTCAGTCACTAAGCATCTGCCTTCGGCTCAGGGCGTGATCCCAGTGTTCTGGCATCAAGCCCCATATCAGGCTCATCCGCTGGGAGCCTGCTTCTTCCTCTCCCACTCCTTCTGCTTGTGTTCCCTCTCTCGCTGGCTGTCTCTCTCTCTGTCAAATAAATAAATAAAATCTTTAAAAAAAAAAAAAGGACATCGTCGAATTTCAGTTAAAAAAGAAAAAGAAACCTGGTGATTATAATTAAAATCACATTGAATTAGAACAGTTATTAGGAAACAATTGATGTATTAAATCACTGAGTTTTTCTTCCCAAGATTGTGAAAAGTCAATATTTAGGTCTTCTGTAATTTTATATGTTCTTTCCCAAATCTTATCAATAGATTTATTTCTGATGATCTCATATTTTATATTGTTATAAACAGTATGTTTTGTATTTTTGTAACTTTCTCTTTTGCTGGTATAAAATATGCAACTGGTCTTTATGTTGATTTTATTTTTTATTTATTTTTATTTAGTTTTTAAAGGTTTTATTTGAGAGAGAGTGAGAGAAAGCACTAGCTGGTGGGGGGGAGCATGAGTAGAGGGAGAGCAAAACTGGGGGGAGAGCACAAGTGCAGGGAGAGGCAGACTTCCCACTGAGCAGGGAGCCTGATGAGGGTCTTGATTCCAGGACCCTGGAATCATGACCTGAGCCGAAGGCAGATGCTTAACTGACTGAGCTGCCCAGGCACCACTTTATGTTGATTTTAAATCTAGCAACTTGAAGAATTCATTACTTCTAACAATTTCCTATTTTTCTTCTTGATTTTTCTATATAGGCTATCATCATAAATTCTTCAAATACTGACAGTTATGACTTTTTCTCAATCCTTATATATTTTGTCCTTATATTACTGCCTTGGTTATGTCTTTGGTTCAGTATTGAGTAGGATTGGTGACACCAGGTTTTCTTTGTTCATAATCTCAAAGTGAAAGTTTTGACTTTGGAGTTTGCATAGTTTTTGTTAAATATTTTTAATGAATTAAGGTAGTTTTCTTTTGTCTACTAAGAATTTTTATTGTGAAATTGAGTTGATTTAAAATGTATTTCAGGACTTCTTTATTAGATTACAAAATACATGTAGGAAAGTAACTACATTCATGTAATTATTACCTACATCAAGAAATAGAGTATTAGCAGCACCCACAAAAAAAAAACCCTTTGTACTCTCTGCTAGTCACTTTGTCTTCTCTTTCCCTCCCACCCAAAAATGATGACAACTGTCAGTTTCTAAAATCATAGATCTGTGGTGACTGACTTTAAAACTTTGTGATGATTTTAAACTTTAAATGAATGGGAACCTGCCAGGGATACTCTTGCTTTAGGCCTCCTTGCTCAGATTATGTTAATGATATCCATGTTATTATGCATAGTTGTAGTTCTTTCAATGTCACTGATAAATAGTATTTAAAATGTCAGATACCATTTATGCATTTCTTTGCTGATGGAAATTTGTTTGTTGAGTTTTTGCATATTACAAATAGCATAGCTCTGAATACTTGTCCACGAGTATTTTGGAGAACACATGCATGCACTTCTATTGGATACACAACTGCAAGTGGAATTGTTGAAACACAAAACATGTACATGCTCACAGTTAGTAGGTATTACCAAATAGTTTCTCAAAGTGGTTGTACCAAATTACACATCCATCAGCTGTATGTTTTCACAAAAGTGATTATCTATCAGTCATTCGGTTTAGTCATTCTGATGACTGTGTAGTAGTCTTGAATTGTGGCTTTAATTTGCATTTCTCTGATGACTAATCGTTATTGACAAATTTGTCATCATCTGTAAAGGTTTTTGGAATGTAAATTAATACAACCATTATGGAAAACAGCATGGAGGCTCCTCAAAAAAAAAGCACACATAAAATTTTTCTAGCAAGTTCATCTGAGTATAAACCAAAACTGAAATCTTAAAGAGGAGCTTGAAGAAATATCTGCACTCCCAAGTTCATTGCAGCATTATTTACAAAGCAAAGACATGGAAGCAACCAAAATGTCCATCAGCAGATAAATGAATAAAGAAAATGTGGCATATACATATAATGAAATATTAATCAGCCTTTACAAAGGAGAAAATCTTGCTATTTGCTACAACATGGATGAACTTAGAAGACATTAGTGTTAAGTGAAATAAGCCAGACACGGAATAAATTCTACAGGATTCTACTTACGTAGGAATCTAAAATCATTGAATTCACAGAAGCGGAGAGGTGAGTGGTAGTTACCAGGGGCTGGGGGAAAAGGAAATCAAGGAAGTTTTGGTCAAAGGGTACATAGTTTCACTTATGTGATATGAGTAAGGCCTAGAATCTGCTATACAGCATAGTGCATATAATTAATAATAGTGTGCTGTGTGCTGAAATTGGCTAAAAGGACAAAACTTATGTTAAATATTCTTAAAAAAGAAGAGAGGAAACTTCTGGAGGGGATGAGTAGGCATTATGTAGTAACAGTTTCACAGGCGTATACTTCAGATTTATCAAAGTGTGTATATTAAATATGAATAGGGTTTTTAATGTCAATCTTACCTCAATTAAAATTAAAAAATATTTTAACCATTTTTCTGTGGGCTTGTCTATATCTTTTTAATGTAGAAGATCATTATATATTCTATGTCAAGTCCTTAGAATATATACACCTCAAAATAGCTTCAGCCAATCTGTGGTTCACCTTTTATTTTTGGTGGCATTTAAAACAATGACCATAATGTTTACATATTCCCATTATTACGTTTCTCTCTATTAATCAGTGCTTTTCTGATTTTAAGAAACTTTTACGTACATCCAGATTTTGAAGATATTTTATTTTGTATTCTAAAAGTTCGTTGTTTTGTTTCGTTTTTTTCCCCATATTCTACCTTTGACATTTAGGTTTAGATTTACAATTCCTCTACTATTGATTTTTGTTTGTGGCTTTGTATTAGTTTTCTGTGACTGATGTAACAGATTGTCACAAATTTAGTGACTAAGGTATACAAATTTATTATCTTACAGTTCTGTAGGGCAGAAGTCGACTCCTGTCTCCCTAGACTATAAACAGGTGCCATTGGCGCTGCCTGCCTTTCTGGAAACTGCAGGGAAGAACGTTTCCTTTTTTTCCTCCTGCTTCTAAAGTCTGTCTTCACTCATTGGCTCATGACCCCCTTCCATCTTCAAAGCCAACAAAGGCATCTTGAGTGCCCCTCATAGTATATCACTCTGACCTCTTCTCTCTCTCATTCCACTTTTTAAAACTTTGTTATTACAGTAGGTCCACTCAGATACCACAAGGTAATTTATCTATTTTAAGGTTAGCGAAGTAGCAACCTTAATTTCACCCACAACCTTAATTCCCCTTTACCAGGTCAGGTGATGTACTCAGTTTCCAGGGATTAGGACATGAGCTTCTGGGCCTTGGGGGGGGGTGGGGGGTGGGATTTTCTGCTTCTCATAGGTATGAAATAGAGTTTCTTTCATGTTTTGTTTTCTTTTTTTCCTATGCTGGTATCAAATTAGCCCACTATTAGTTCTTAAAAATACACTACACAGCAGTATCAAAAGTCAGGTGTTGGTTCTTTTTCTGAACCTTTTCTGTTTCATTTGTCTGTTCTTGTGTTGATACCATGTTGTCTTAATTCCTTCTCTCTTTTTTTTCTTTTTAAGATTTTGTGGAATTTTTTTTTAAGATTTTTATTTTATTTATTTGACAGAGAGAGAGAGAGAGTGTGTGTGTTTGTGTGTGTGTGTGAGCACAAGCAGGAGGAGCTAGAGGGAGAGGGAGAACCAGCCTACCCACAGAGCAGGGAGCCTGACAGGGGCTTCATCCCAGGACCCTGAGATCATGACCTGAGCTGAAGGCAGATGCTTACCTGACTGAGCCACCCAGGCACCCTTTAAGATTTTGTTTTAAGTAATCTCTACACCCAGCGTGGGGCTTGAACTCACAGCCCCGAGATCAAGAGTTGCGTGCTCTACCATCTGAGCCAGCCAGGCACCCCAATTCCTTCTCTTTTTAATAGCTACTGGTATCTGGTAGTTCTGCACCTAAATTATTTTACTTAAAGATTGCCTTGGCTTATCTTGGCCTTCTGAATGATTAGAACTATTTTAGAATGGATTATCAATTTCCAAAAATTTCTAGGATTTTCATTTGGGTTGCATTAAACTTGGAAAACTGACATATTTGTAATATTTGATATATTTAGATCTTATATACATTTCTTAAATACAATTTTATATTCAGTGTAGTCTTATTTTTGTAAGATTTATTCATAGCTATCTGATAATTTAGGATGTTATTTTAAATTTTTCTTTTAAATATTTTATTTATTTATTTGACAGAGAGAGACAGCCAGCGAGAGAGGGAACACAAGCAGGGGGACTGGGGAGAGGAAGAAGCAGGCTCCCAGCAGAGGAGCCTGATGCGGGGCTCGATCCCAGAACGCCAGGATCACGCCCTGAGCCGAAGGCAGATGCTTAAGGACTGTACCGCCCAGGCACCCTTAGGATGTTATTTTAAATTGTATCTTTGTTTTTCAAAATTTTCTATTTGTTGATACAGTAAATACAATAGACAAAATTTTATGTTTTTACCTTTTATTCAGTGACCTTGTCATAGTCACTTATCACTTTGGATAACCTCTCTGTGGACAGCCAAAACACTGCTCTGCTTTTAAGAAGTTTCTAGGGGCACCTGGGTGGCTCAATCTGTTGAGCATACAACCCCCAAATTTGGCTCACGTCGTTATCTCAGGGTCCTGGGATGGAGCCCAGCATGGAACCCAGCTTAGAGCCCCATGTTGGGCTAAGTGCTCATGGGGAAGTCTGCTTGTCTCCCTCTCCCTCTGCCCTTCCCGCTGCTCACACTGGCACATTCTCACTCTCTTTCTCTCTCTCAAATAGATAAATAAATCTTTTTTAAAAAGTTTCTAGCTTAACTTTATAGTCTTTTTACTTCAGGAAACATGAGAATTAAGCATATGTCATAACTGGGATATGAGAAGACAATCAGTTCTCTAATATTTTCACCAAAAGCTCTATTGAGTTTGCTTTTGCCCAGGTGAAGCCTAGATTCTTAGCCTCCTGTTCCAGACAAGAATCAACACATATCTAGAAGGAAAAATCAGCCTCAGAAGATCAGCTGACCTCTATTATATGTCCTTCTCTGGAAACTTAGCTCTTAGTATTTCAACTTAGTATTTCAGCAGCTCTCTGATGCTTACAAATAGTCTTCTATTTTATGACTTGTCTAGTTTTTTCTGGGCTGATCACCAATCTACTTAGAGTGGTTATTGTATGTTGGACTTTGTCCAAATATTTATGTAGCCACATTGAAACCAATAATTTTTTCTTAGAGTTTCTAATGTTAAAATATATAACCTTCATAAATCCATTTTGATTAGTAATTTTTACTAAAATTTATCTATCTGATTTCTTCTACATTATTAGTTTATTCTTTTACTTATTTAACTCAAAAGTTTAGTTTGTCAATATTTAGCCTTTTTTTAAATATAAATATTCACATGTATAAATTTAACTATGATAACCATTTGTGACACACTCAAAAGTATTTGAGTATTTTAGTTGTATTTAGTGTTAAATATTTTAATATCATGAATTCTTTTTTTTGACAAATTATATATTAGGAGCATGTTCATAATCTCAAAAAATTATTTTAGGTATGACCTTAATATTGAATTCTAAAGTAAATAAATCATGGTTAAAAAGTGTGACCTAAAGAATACAAACTCTTTAAAGTCTACTGAAACCTCCTTTTGATCTATTAATTTGTATATTGTTAAAATTTTTCTTGGCATATTTAAGAATAAACACTCTAAATTTGGGATACACACATATACACACACAGATCAGCTTTGTAAATAATTGTTCAAATTTTCTATATCCTACTATTTACTACTCTTGTATGTTTACTGTTTTTTCTACCTCAGATATTTTCTTTTTAAAATTTGGCTTGTGAGTTTATGTTCCTCATGACTGTATCTGTGGGAATTTTGCAAATATAAGGTCTGTCCTAAACGTTTGTCTTTCCACACAGGCTTTGGACTGGCTTCTGCCAGAACCCAAAGGTATACACTATCAACTCAGCCTTAGGTTTTCAGTTAAATTCTTCATGAGACTGCATTTTCTTTTTCTCTGTGCTGAATTACCTTCGATCTTAGAAGCTTAAAATGATAAATATTTACTGTAACATTCCGAGATACCTGCTGTGGGTCAGGATTTCAGGAAAGGTTTAGCCAGGTGGTTCTGATTCAGGATCTCTCATGAAGTTACAATCAAAATATTGGTCAAAATTCAGTCATCTGAAGACATGAGAAAGGATCCCCTTTCAAGGTGGCTCATTCATAGGCCGTTAGCAGAAGCCTCCAGTTCTTGCTTGTTACTGGCAGGATGTTTCTGTTTGCTTTCACATGAACCTCCTCATAAGACGGTTTGTGTCTCTACAACATGGCAGATTCCCCCCACAGAGAATGACTCAACAAGGCGGAGGCTGCAATGTATTTCATGGTGTAGTCCCGGAAGCCACACATTGCTCTTTTGCCATATTCTATTTGTTATGAGTGAGTCATTAAGTCCAGCCCACGTGCAAGGGAAGGGGATTAGCACCACCTTCTGAAGGAAGAAGTATGCAATAATTTGTGTACATATTTTAAAACCGCCATAGCAGTTTTTATAGAATTTGCAGGGAATGTAAATTCAATACTGATGACTAATTAGAGAAAATATTTAATACGTTTTAGGGGAAAGATTTTTTTTCTACTTGGTTTTGAGGCTCAGTTGTCTTTTTCTCTTAGTAGAATTGTGTTTTGTTTAACCTTGTCCTTGAGACCTTCAAGGATGAAGCTGTATGAAGGGTATCTGTTCCAAATCTGCTTTATAGAAGTCTAGGGCCCTGACTCATTATCTCCACATAGCCAGTAAACCTGAAGCTGTTTGGTCACTAAGATTGCCACACAGGTTTAGGCTACTTAATGCAGTCTTGCTTGTGCTATGTCTTCTTCTTTGATTAGATTTCCTTCGCTTTCTTAAAAATACAACAACAAACTTAGAAATATATTTACTATATATTACACTGATTTTTTAATGATTTTTCTAGTAAGAGTTATAACCACTCTACTTCACTCTCGGAAATGAAAATGTCTGAAGAGGGATTTATGGTACAGACATGCACTAAACCTTTATTTGGAATACTAGGTACTACCAATCCATAATAAGCTTTTGGATACCCCTCTGGTAGTAGCTTTCACTGACCAGTTCCTTCTGTCCATCTTTCTAAGACTGTCTTTCTCTTCTCTCTTCTAATTGTTTTGCATTTGATAATGCATCTTTCTTGCTGGTTTCACACTTTCAGAAGGTGGCTGATAACTAAGTCCTTTTTATATACTACCTTGTATTCACAAAACATTTCAAGTTCCTTTTTTACCGAACTTCATCTCTTGGGCATCTGCCTTGGGCTTAGGTCCTGATCCCATATCCAGGGATCCAGCCCCGCGTCGGGCTCCCTGCTCAGCAGGGAGTCTGCTTCTCCCTCCCCCTGCTCTGGCTCTCTTGCTCTCTCTCTCTCTCTCTCTTTCTCCCTCTCAAATAAATAAATAAATAAAGTCTTTTTAAAAATAATGAAAAGTCTGAAAGTTTGGCTGCCAAACGGAATACACTGAGATCTCTTCCAGCAAGGTTAGTTTTCTAAACTTGAGACAAAGGATCTGAAATCTATGTTAGACATATATCAACCTGTGAGATAATACAGTCCTGTAAGATATAAACCTTAATATGCATAATGTCCTCAGAGTGACTTCCCTGAGGATCAATTTTTCTCTTAACTCCGTCTATCTTAGCGAAGAAGAAAGCATTCAGTTGATAAGTTTTAGGACTAGATACTTTTCCCCAATCCATGTAATATTTCTTTTTTAAGTAGCCATGAATCAAATTTAATGAAGATTTAGGTTCAAATGGAGGTCAAATGGAAGGGAGAAACTGGTCTCATTACGATTCTTAAACAGTGAGAACATGGACTCTCAACCTCAGACAAACCTGGTTTTTGCTTCTTGCTTTACCATTAACTAAAGCCAAACCTTTGGGTAAGACCCTTGAATTCTCTGTGCCTTAATTTCTTCACCTTATGATGAGAGCAAGGGCAAGGCACTTGACCGGATGTGTTTCACTGTTGCCTCTGGTGCATAAGACTTCAATAATAATGAATGAAGGAAGGAATCCTCTTATGTTTGGCTTTAGGTTTGAGTGAAACAATGTGTTTATGGTATCTTTATTGGTAAAGTTATCTTCAACTGAAAGAAAAGCCTACAAATTGCTAAAACAAAACAAAACAAAATACGAAGCATTCTAAGTGGTTAACCTATCAAAACTGCAGCCTAGGTAGTCTATCTGGCTACAGAGCTTTAGGGATCTCTGGAAACAGGGTTCTTAAAACAAAAATGTTTCTTCTAAATATTTTTTCTCTGAATTTTGTCTTTGTTGTATGAGACAAAATTCTCCATGATATAGACGAGCTGGCTGCCTAATCCCAGGCTCATATCCTTGTAGTTTCATGAACAAGGAGGAAGAGGCTTTTCTTTCCCAGCTCCAGTTAAAAAAGAAGAAATGTTGGGGGAGTCTTCTGGTTGAAATGGGGAGTTGCAGTCCTGTTATCTTAGGACAAAGATTCTTTGCAGGTAACAAAACAATAGTCATTAAAAATCACTTAAAACGGTATGGTACTGGCATGAAAACAGACCTATAAACCAAGGGAGCAGAATGGAGAGCCCAGAAATAATCCCATGTATATATGGTCAGTTAATCTATGACAAAGGACTCAAGAATATACAATGGGAAAAAGGATAGTTTTTCAATAAATAGTGTTGGGAAAACTGGACAGCTAGATGCAAAAGAATGAAACTGGACCACTCTCTTATATACAAAATAGAAACATGCAACACTATATCAAAAACTAATGAAGTACTGTATGGTAACTAACATAACATAACATAACATAACATAACATAACATAAATAAATAAATAAATAAATAAATAAATAAATAAATAAATAAATAAATAACAGATTAAAGACTTGAATGTAAGATCTAAAACCATAAAAATTCTGGAAGAAAACATAGGCAGTAAGCTCTTTGACAGTGGTCTTAGCAATATTTCTTTGGATCAATCTTCTGATAAGGGCAACAAAAGCTAAAAGAGATAAGATTATAACAAACTAAAAAAGCTTTTGCACAGCATAGGGAAATCAACACAAAAAGTCAACCTACTGAATGGGAGAAGATATTTGCAAATCATGTGTCTGATAAGGGGTTAATAGCCGAAGTATTTAAAAAACATATATAATTTAATAGCAAAAACAAATAATTAAAAATAGACAAAGGTGGGGGGGGTGCCTGGGTAGCTCACTTGGTTAGGTATCTGCCTTCAGCTGGGGTCATGATCCCCGCGTCCTGGGATTAAGCCCCGTGTTGGGCTCCCTGCTCAGCAGGGAATCTGCTTCTGCTTCTCCCTCTCCCTTTGTGTGCCTTCTCTCTCTCAAATAAAGAAAAAAAAAATGGACAAACGGCTTGAACATTTTCCCAAAGAAGACCTACAGATAGATACATGAATTGGACTAGAACTGCCACATGACCCAGCAATTTCACTTCTGGGTATATACCTGAAGAAAACAAAAACACCAATTTGAGGAAATACATGCACCCCTCTGTTCATTGCTGCATTATTTATTACAATAGCCAAGATATGGAAGTAACATGTGTCGACTGATAGATGAATGGATAAAGATGTGGTGTGTGTACACAACGGAATATTAACCATAAAAAATGAAATCTTGCTGTTTGTGACAACATGGTTGGACCTGGAAGATATTATGCTAAGTAAAATAAGTCAGAGAAAGACACCATCTGATTTCACTTATGTGGAATCTAAACAAAAGAACAAACAAAACAGACTGATAAAGGAAATGGTTAACAGAGGGGAGGGCTTGGGTACCAGCAACCTAGGTGAAAGGAATTAAAAGGTACAAACTTTCAGTTGTAACATAAGTCATGAGAATGTAATGTACAGCATAGGGAATAGTCAATACTATTTTAAAAAATTGGCGTAATGACAGATGGTAACTAGACTTATTGCAGGGATCATTTCATAATGTATAAAAATCTTGAATCACTAGGATGTACACCTGAAACTAATAGGATATTTTATGTTAATTATACTGCAACTTAAAAAAAAAAAGACCAATTCCTTCCACATATCATATGTTTAATACATGTAAAATAATGTTACTATTTACAGTTAGAGGTGGGAATGATGTGTGTGGAACTGGCAGTCAGAAAATGTAAATTCCAGTCCCAGCTCTCATTAGAAGGGTCACTTTTGGTAAATTGATTTGCCCCTCTGATCTTCAAATTCTTTATATATGAGTAGATGAGAACACAAGCTCACTGGGCTTTTTCCTTGATAAAATGGGACAAAGTTGGGTGCTAGTGCCTGGCGCATGGTAGATAGGCAATAAATGTCAGTTCACTCCTCTTTTTTTTTTTTTTTTTTTAAGATTTCATTTACTTATTTGTCAGAGAAAGGGAGAGAGAGAGAGAGAGCGCACACAAGCTGGGGGAACGGCAGAGGGAGAGGGAGAAACAGGCTTTCTGGGCTAAATCCCAGGACCCTGGAGTCATGACCGGAGCTGTAGGCAGACGCTTAACTGTCCAGGCCACCCAGGTGTCCCTCCTCTGTCTTCTTCATAAGATTTTGGTTTTCATCCCAAGTCTGACATTATCTGTGAGACCTCAGAAACTGAGGAAACCTCTCTCAGTGTCCTTATCCATTACTCATCTGTCAAACTTGATGACTAATTCTTTCCTGATAAAACTGTTGCTTGGAGGTGAAATAAAACAGTATCAATGATAACACTTTGAGAAGTTACATTTAATATTTAGACATAAGGGATAATTATAATACTTGAAAAGTTTTTTTTTCACCATTTCATGTTTAAAAAGCTAACAACTCAGTGAGTGGAAACAATAAACTAAAGAAACATTGTAATGTCATATAATTTGATTCTATCTGGTTATGAGATTAACAACATATTCCAATGATATATAAATTGTTGATGCTCTATAAGTAGTTATGGTTAAAGCTATTTGGTGAGAAATAAAAATGACTAGAAATAAGTATATCTCAGGAAAAGCCACAGATGCTGCTTTTGCTGGATTCAGGAAAATCTGTCTTTTCAAAGTGAGGTATGTTAGCAGGCTTTCAAATCCAGCCAAACCCTTCATCTATTTCAAAATGCTATTTACATGGTAGATTCTTAACATCTTATTCTTTTTTTTTTTTAAATTGAAGTATAGTTGACGTGTAATGTTACATTAGTTTCAGACGTACAATACAGGGGGATTCCAGGAGTCTACACGTTATTATGCTGTGCTCACCACAAGTATAGCAACCATCTGTCACCACACAACACTCTTACATTAGCATTAGCTGTATCCCCTATACTGTACCTTTTATCCCCTCTTAACATCTCTTTTCAAAACCTTATATATGCATATTTGAAGAACTGTTCCTCACCCATTATGCAAAAAAAAAAAAAAAAAAAGTCCTTTAGCGTTAAAAAAATCTAGTTGCCTCAATGGGGGAGGTTCTAGAGATGAATTAATTAGGTAGTACTGGAAGTAGGTGACAAAGTAAGATTTATTTTGTCAGAAGGAAGTTCCAATTATACCCACAGAATTAATACTTCCAGGGCCTATAAAATTCTTAGGATAAAATGATAAAGACCATGTGTGGTGATAAGTATTACTGAATGAGACTGTCAGAGAAGATCTGGGATTTTGAGAATTTTCTGGAGGGTGAATGAGCTGTTGAAGGACTCATTAGATAAGTGATTAATTAGACTTTGAAAGGGAAGTGGTATGTAGTACTGGAATTCCATCACCTGACTTGGTGAATCCTGGCAGAAAAATAAGCTACCAACTCTATTTTGAATTACTTAATTTTATGACCTAACCTGCCAGTCACTGACACTCATTGATCCAGTACCCTACGCCACAAGTCACACGGATCACTGTTTCCGTGTTTTGGCCAATTGTGTTACTCCACCTGGAATGCATTCCATTTTTCCTTCTCTTTTTTTAAAGTGACTAATTCAGAACTCTGTGCAGGTCTCTACTTTTTGTGGGTCACTAAAGGACAAAGTCTGTCTCCTTTAGGTCACTTATTCAATCTTTGCATTTCTGTTGCATTTATTTGATAATTGTTTTACTCTTTATATGGCTCCTGATAATTTTACTGGTGTTTATTTTTAAATTTTTAAATTTTAAGATAATTGTAGATTCACATGCAGTTATAATAATCTAGAGATCCTATGCACCATTCACCTAGTTTTTCCCAAAGGTAACATCCTGAAAAACTATAGCATAATATCAAGACCAAAATATTGACATTGATACAGTCAAGACTCAATATTTTGTGACTACAAAGATTCCTCATGTTGCTCTTTGGTAGCCACACCCACCTTAAACCCCAGCAAATACTAATCTGTTTTCCATTTCTATAATTTCATCATTTCAGGAATATTATGTAAATGGAATCATATAATATGTAACCTTTTGGGATTTGCCTCTTTCACCCAGCATAATTTTTTTAGAAATTTGTCCAAATTGTTAAACATGTATGGATTATTTATTTATTTTTATTACTAGCAGTCTTTCATGACATAGGTCTATCATAGTTAGTTTAACCATTCGTCTGTTGAACATCTGGATTATTGCCAGTTTGGGGCTGTTAAGAATAAAGTTTCTCTAAACTTTTGTGCAGAGATTTTCCTGTGATCACAAGTCTTTATCTGGGATAAATGTCCAGGAGTGTAATGCTGGATCATATGTTAGTTGCATATTTAGTTTAGTTTAGTTTTTTTTTTTTTTTAAATAAATTGCCAAACCATTTTCTAACGTGGCTATACCATTCACATTCTCATCAGCGATGTATGAATGATC
The DNA here is from genome assembly GCF_017311325.1 of Ursus maritimus. Classification (NCBI taxonomy): domain Eukaryota; kingdom Metazoa; phylum Chordata; class Mammalia; order Carnivora; family Ursidae; genus Ursus; species Ursus maritimus. The sequence goes on from NW_024424786.1 coordinate 11,835,767, forward strand.
CACTTGTTCTACATCTGGCTAGCAAGTATTAGGTTTTTGTCCTTTTTTTTTTTTAAGTTTTAACAATTCTGATAGGTGTATAGTGGTATCCTATTATGTTTTTCATTTGTGTCTGCCTACTGGCTAATAATGTGGACCATTTTCTCGTGTGGTTATTTACAGCCTGTGTATCATTGTAGGTAAAATGTCTCTCGTCTTTTGTCCATTTTCAGACTATATTTTTTGAGTTTTCAAAATTCAATATTCTAGATACTATTCCTCTGTATACAAAATTTGCAAATATTTTCTCACAGTCTGTGCATGCCTTTTCATCCTCTTAATGGGATTTTACAGAGAAATAGTTGTTAAAATATTTATAAAGTCCAACTCATCAATTGTTTTCCTTTTATGTATCATACTATTATTGTCAAATCTGGAGACACTTTGCCTATCCCAAATGCTGAAGATTTTATTTTATTTTATTTTTATAAAGTTTTATAGATTGTTTTACATTTAAACTTGATATTTACATCTAGCGGAGCATTCTATACCTTCTACGTGTGATAAATGTCCCGGCTCCCTATTTGGTCTTCTCTGACAACATACTAGTGGGTATTTTGGGTACTTCCTAATAGGATGAAAGTCTAACTATCCAATCAACTTTGCTGGCATAAGTGGATATGGGCCATCATTTTGTTTTTGTTTTTGTTTTTTTCTTGTGGCATTTGACTGGATTAGAACAGTTATTGTCCAAACATTTTGTCTCTTACTAGGTTGCCGCTTTCCTGGTCTTGGCTAGAGAGAGCATGTTTTTGTTGGGCTTTTTGGTTTTGGTGATTGTTGGCATTTCTGGGTTGCTGACTTTTTCAGCTCTAAGTATAGGATATTTGAGGCAAAAACTCCATGCACTCTCAATCCTTTTCCCTTGGGTCACAATGTTCCAGTTCACTTTTTTTTCCCCCTCCGCTTTTTATAGTCTTATTAATATTTATTTCACATAATGTCCAGGGTGTTTTAGTTGATGGGAAGAATAGGGAGATATATATCTTGATCATTCTTCTAGGATCTTTCAGTAGCATTTTAAATTATTTATATATAGTCTAGCTCCCAGGTAGGTCTTAGGTCTTTGAAACAGATATATTGTTTATGGTTTAGCAGGTGCAGCATGGCACCTGAGGTCATGGTTGTGATAGAGATGCTATTGATTTGATCATCTAGCCTTGCCATTTGGCAACTGTTAGCAAAGATTGTCCTCTGCAGTCACATCTTTGCTACCAGACAGTGTTCTTCAGGCCATGAATAGACTTCTGATTCAGTCTAGACCAATTATAGTTCAGTACCTGAGAGATTTCAAAAAAAGGCAAAGGCATGCAAGGAGAGGATGAGTGCAGAGACTGATGGATGGATTGAGAGAGATAACAAGATTGTTTCCATCTCTTTATGTAATTAGAGAACTTTAGAACTGAGGGTAGCTGTATTCTTCCATGTGGGCTTAGGAGGATAGTCTCTAGAAAGAAGGAGAATGAAGCCAAAATGTACAGGAAAATACAGATGAGAGACACAGTGCATACTGCCTGGATTGCATGTTGTGCTCAGGTCCTTACTCCAGATCCTTCCTACAACGGCACCATTTCTACCTACTTGTTCATGTCCCACACTCCATTCTTTTCACTATACTTAAATTTGGTTTCTTCTATTAGTCATCAAATAATAGTAAATCAATTACTTACACATATGGGATGCACGTTTTTTTAAACTCTGGAAATACATTCTAAAACTTCTCTCATTTTTACTTTGATTTATTTTGCTTTTTTTTCTTGGTTCTCTTAGTTTGTGTTAACAATAGAAGAGTAACAGCAGGGGCGCCTGGGTAGCGCAGTCGTTAGGCGGCTGCCTTCGGCTCAGGGCGTGATCCTGGCGTTCCAGGATCGAGTCCCACATCGGGCTCCTCCGCTGGGAGCCTGCTTCTTCCTCTCCCACTCCCTCTGCTTGTGTTCCCTCTCTCGCTGGCTGTCTCTTTCTGTCAAAATAAATAAATAAAATCTTTAAAAAAAAAAAAAAAGAAGAAGAGTAACAGCATTGCAGGTGGAGGACTAGTAGAGTATTTTAGTTTATTTTTCCCACATTTTCCATCCTTAAGAATGACAAAATGCATAATACTTATAAAATCTCCTCATACATCTGGGAGTGAGTAGTAGATAGTAGTATATTAAAAAGCATCCATTACTTGGAAGCAGTGGAAGATTGATGTTTATTCAGTTTGACAATACATATCTAATTGCCCACTTATGAGTACAGTAACATTATAGACACTTTAGAGCTATGAAATATTTATATGGAAAGGCCTTTGACTCATACTGTTAAATCGTTGTGCCAAGTTTATTTTAAGGACCTTCTGAAATTTGGAGTTCATCATTATTTACTTCATTCAGAGGAAATACGTTAAGGGTGTACGTTGAAAGTTGCAAGAAAGGTTGCCTATTTCTGTAAGCCTGAGAGTTCATGAACTAGTGGAGAATTTCTCTTCTGATTCAAGACTTGGTGGAATTATCAATAACAAGGACCTGGAAGTCCTAGGTAAGCTCTAGGATCTTTGTTAATGTGAACCTAAGATGTTACCTTAAGTAGGAAAATTCATTGAACAGAGAGGTACATTCAAAGTCTGTTTAGAAAAATTGTCTTTTATTGGGGCCCCTGGGTGGCGCAGGCTAAGCATCTGCCTTTGGCTCAGGGCGTGATCCCAGAGTCCTGGGATCGAGCCCCACATCAGGCTCCTCTGCTGGGAGCCTGCTTCTTCCTCTCCCACTCCCCCTGCCTGTGTTCTCTTTCTTGCTGGCTGTCTCTCTGTCTCTGTCAAATAAATAAATAAAATTAAAAAAAAAAGAAAAAAGAAAAAGAAAAAAAAGAAAAATTGTCATTTATTTATTTATTTATTTATTTATTTATTTATTTATTTTTTCTTGTATCAGCAGCATAACCTCATTGGATCTCTAATATATTGGTGACCATGATTTGGCTTCCTTCTGGAAATCACCTATATTTTAGGGTGCATTGACACTGGCAGAATGTTTGGGAAAAAGCTGAAACAATGCCTTACCTACAAATGAAGACGAGGGGCACTTGTCATTTTAATTCTAATCATGATAACATGGCGTGGCTCTTCTTTAAGTTAGAAAGGCAAGGACACATACAACTAATCACATGACACTAATTTGTAGTGCAACAACTATGTGCCCTGCATGGTGAAATTAATTCTCTGTATTCATTGTCTTCCCTAATTCTCAAATTCCAGTGGAAAAAGAAGTACTGGCCATCTCACATAGGAAGAACCTGAGCATTTTAAAGAGGTTAAACCACTTGTCCACATTCACATATACAGAAAGCTAGGATCTGAACTATCTGACTACAAAATCTACTGTATTAATCAACTCCCTAGATTGTTTCTCCATGAATGTTGCAAAATTCTTTTCTTCTTGCCTAGTCTTAGATCATTTCCATTCTCAACAAAGAATTTTATCAGGAGTTAATTGGTGGCTCAAATGTTCCTGTGTTTCTCTTTAATTCACAGTATGCTTTTGGAATTCCCTAATTTCCTTTGGGGGCAAGGGAAGGGCAGGGAAGATCTACAAATGATAATAATGTGTCTGGTTTATTTCAGGAATTGACCAGGAATTGAATTTCCTCATAACATTTAAGCCACCATGTAATTTAAATAACTGAATTTATATATCCCTTCCTCACTTGATCTATAATTTTTATTCATAAATTCTGAGCTTTAAAAGATGCATTCTTGGGGCACCTGGGTGGCTCAGTTGGTTAAGCGTCCAACTCTTGGTTTCAGCTCACTCAGGTCAGGATCTCATGGGCCATAAGATCAAGCCCCAGTTTGGCTCTGTGCTCAGTGGGGAGTCTGCTTGAAATTCTCTCTCTCTCCCCCTCCCCAACTCCTGTGCTCTCTCTCTCAAATAAATAAATCTTAAAAAAAAAAAAAGATGCTTTCTTTATAAAGCTTGTATTTTGCAAGGCTACACAAGATGTGGTAATAAATTTAGTCCTGTTGATTAGAACGTTAAGAGCATAGACTTCACTACTTTGTTCTAAGGAAAGAATTTTAATAGAGACAGCAAGAACACATGCAATTCAATTGAACACGTGTATCAGTTGCAAACAATATAGGTATAGCCCAGAAAAGTGCAGGAGCCAGATCCTGCCCTCCAAAAGGGAAAAAAATGATTGGTGATTGGGATGACAAACAATTAACCAGTGTTACAAATAGGAAACTTCAGATTTCAAATGTAAAATCATGTCTAATTGAGAGAAGAAGGAGGGAGTCTCCATAGAAGAGATATTTGAGGTGGGACCTGAAAGATGATTTAATTTTAGCCATAGTGAGAAGAGAAAATAGGATGCTCTTGGAAGTAGGATAAACGTGAGGAAAGACAGAGATATAGGAGCAGCCATGGAATGAGGCATCAGGGACAATAAGTCTAGAGTGGGTGACCAAGGAGATGTTGAATGTCAGACTATAGCTTTTTTATTTAACTTTATGGGAAGTCTTGAGGAATTTTTTTCAATTTGTTTTGTTCAGCGATGGGGTAGTCCAACATTACAGGAGAAAGTAGTCACCTGTATATAGGATAGCTAAACAAAGCTGGGGTGATGAAGCATTCCCTAGCCCATAAAGCCTACCATCTGACCTTTATTTAGGGGGAGCGGAAAACCAGGAAGAGCCAATGACAATTGTCTATCTATGCAGCAGAAAATGAGTATCTACCTAAAGGTTTACTGCGGATAGAAAAGGAAAAATCCTTGGGGTGCCTAGGTGGCTCAGTCGTTAAGCGTCTGCCTCCGGCTCAGGGTGTGATCCCAGGGTCCTGGGATCAAGCCCTGCATCGGGCTCCTCTGCTGGGAGCCTGCTTGTGTTCCCTCTCTCACTGGCTGTCTCTCTCTCTGTCCAATAAATAAATAAAATCTTAAAAAAAAAAAAAAAAAAAGGAAAGGAAAAATCCCTTCTGGAGATACTATGAAGTTAGAGCCTTAGGTCTTGGCAATGATTATATGGAAGGGACAGAGAAAAAAACATACCGTCATAAATAACCGTGTGAAACTTTATTCCTAGAATTGTTCGTATAATAGGGATTTATAATAATAATGAACATGGTGGTAAAGGAGTATGGGATATAATAGGACTCCATACACTGTCACACTTCCAGGTTCCTAAAGGCTAGATGATTGACAATCCAAGGCTGTGCTAGAGGTCGGGTTGCCTTGTGGTCCCTGCTGCACCAGGAGTATGTTGATATTTAATTTAAGACTCTGCCTTATCATTTGGGCACTGTTACTGTATGTCTTGGTGCAGTTTTGTTTTGTTTTGTTTTGTTTTGTTTTGTTTTGTTTTGTTTTGTTTTGTTTTGTTTTTTAGTTCCTACTACAAACCAGTGATCTTCTCTCCAAATCTGTATCTTGAATCCAAAGGGAGGATGTAAATGGACCTATTTTGTACTTTTTCATGCTTGCTGTCACTTTTCACAGGCCACCAGCAAATGATCTCTTAGAATCCCTTTGAGAATAGGAAAGCCTCAAAAATCAATAACATAAATAAAGTAAAAATTTATTTTCTTCACATTATAGAAGTTTGGGGGTGGTAAATCCTGAAAGATGTGTTAAGAAAGCAGTGTCCTTTGTAGTGTGGCTTCCATTTCCAAGGTAGCATTATGGCTGTGACCCTTTAGTCATTATTTCACTTTCCAGCCATCAGAAAAGAAAAGGGAAAGGAAAACCTTCATAACTAGAAGAATTTCCATGCATGTCTTGTTCATTCATCTTATTGACACAATTTAGTCACAATTCTAAGCCGAAGAAGAAATATAATCATTTAGCTGCATAGCCATGTTCCTAGTTAAAAATTGGAGTTGATTTACTAGAAGGGAAACAATAATGGGTATTGGGAGACAAGTATCTGGTCCAGTTTTACAATAGATTGCCATCGAGTCAAATGCCTACCACTGGTTCAAGGCTCTGTGGTTGGTGGAAGAGTTAAATCAGCTGGAGACCTGCCTTTGCTGTTCTCTCACTAAGGGATACAGCTGGGCAGTTTTGCTTAGATAAAGACCATGAGCAAAACAGACATCATGATTGGCCTGCCCAGAATGAGGAAGTTGAGTAAAGAGCAGATTTGGAGTAGAGTAAGCTTGGCAGTGACAAGGAATTGATGAGATCAATTTTGTTCTCATTAAGTTTTTATTGATGGCGGGCACAACTGCCCATAACTCTGTTTCTGCAGGCCAAATAAAATTATTGCAAACTAGGATATAATAAATATTATCATAGTAACTTTGAGTCTTTGCAATCATTGTGTATTTCCCAAAGGGGACAGATGGCCTCTTACAGTGTATGTAGGCACAGAATTGCTCTCACTTTCATTCTAGCCATGGGCTTTTCCTGCACTTTCACCTCTAAAATCATGCTTAATGAGAGCTCTACATTTACTAGTAAATGGTATTTTGTATGGTTTCAGTCTTGCTGCTTTCCAATGCATACTTTTACTTCACAAATAATATGACAGGAATTGGGACCATGGCTCATCTATGCCCTCAAATGAGCTAAAAAGGACAGTGAGTTTTCTAGCGAATTGAGGTTTTTTTTTTTTTTTTCTTTTCAAGGGTCCCCTGGCGACCAAATAATCAAGGCAGAGTGGAATAGAGAGGTACCAGCACCTCCCATATGTTAAAATTTGGAAACCTCATTTCCTACAAATGAGTTACATAGGAGGCTACCCCCAGAAGGACACAGGTGCACTTGGAAGAAACTTCAGGATATCTTGGCAGATTTACAATTGAAGATTTTTGTTTGAAACCTGTATTTTGATAAAAATTTGCACTGTTTGCACACACACACACACACACACACACACACGTACACATACTCATTGTGCCTTCCAAACTCTCACTCTTTCTGAAAAACTGTCCACTGCAGTTGTGTCCCATTTATTACCAAAATTGCCAACCCCTTTGTGCTTATATTTAGATATGTATTTATATATAAGATGAACATCTTAGTCTAGAATGTCCTTAACCTTTCTGTCTGTTAATCCAGATTTCACCCGACTTCTTATGTTCAGAGCTTAACTTTTCCCTCTTGTTGAATCTGAGGTATCACTACTTTTATTTCTTCTTAGTATTGCCATCTGTTTTTGTAACCATAGTATAACTTCTGTTGTTCTTACTCAGCCTATAGCAGGCACTTTCAACTACACATTGGAAATAGTGTCTATTATCAGTTCATTTTTTATGGTGGATATAGTTTTTATTTTACATTTTTATTTTTAATTTTTTATACTATTTATTCATCAGTATAACTTTTGTATATGCACAAAGACAAAAATTTTGGTTTATCCAAATGTTATAATTTAGATTTGTTTCATGTGATGTCCTGTGACTAGGAACCACTGGTTCAGGTAGACAGATGAATGTGTTGTTGCTTGAAACTGTTAATATCCTTCTTACAGAGCATATTATTTATTGTGTTTGGAGGTGAAGATTTTATTAAACTTCAAGAATCATCTGAAAAGTGGTATAAATTTTCGGGAATCATGGAGAAATTTGTCAGATGAGATAAGTCAGTTGGTCATGTAGCTGAAGAAACAGTGGTCCCTACCTCAATTGCCTTTCTGTCACTCCTGTTAATTTTTTTTAAGTTTTATTTATTTATTTTGAGAGAAAGAGTGTGTGCATGTGAAGAGGGGGCAGGGAAGGGCCGAGGGAGAGGGAGAAAGAAAATCTCAAGCTGACTCCATGCCTAGAGCTCAATGGAGGGCTCAATCACGGGACCCTGAGATCATGACCTGATCTGAAATCAAGAGTCAGAGTTAGCTTAACAGACTAAGCCACCCAGGTGCCCCACTCCTGTTTCTTTTAATTATACTCCGCTGCAACAACGAAATAGCAAATAAGCTTTTGTCTTAGGCTTCATTTTCTGAGAACTAAGACAATTATCTTCCAAGGGCAACCTGGGTGAAGGAAAAGGCATAACTAGAAAGGTGTCCTCTAGACGTTCCCCTATCTGAGGTCCCTGGCCTCCTTCATAAATCACTGGAGACACAGTTGATTGAGTTTTTATTGGATTCATCAACTGTTTCCCTCTTTGTCCTATGGCATGAGATTTATAATGCCATGTAACCCTAATTAAATATTATCTCTCTTTTATTTTTACCTCTCCTTATAGTTACCTCCTCTATTTTACCTGGCAAGGACCAAATGGAGTTGGCCCCACCTGACTTTTCATTCATTCTCAATCATGACTAATGTAGAAAAATGTTGTTTCTGTGAATTAGTCTTCTTACTGGTAATTCAGAATTTTATTGGGGCGCCTTGGTGGCTCAGTCGTTAAGCGTCTGCCTTTGGCTCAGGGCGTGATCCTGGCGTTTCGGGATCGAGCCCCACATCAGGATCCTTCTCTGGGAGCCTGCTTCTTCCTCTCCCACTCCCCCTGCTTGTGTTCCCTCTCTCGCTGGCTGTCTATCTCTGTCAAATAAAAAATAAAAAAATAAAAAAGAATTTTATTTAGGGGGGTCCACTCCATTGCAATCCAGTATGAAGGAGAGGATTTAAAGATGCAGAGCAAAAGCCTATGCCCTCTGAAGCTCTGTGCAGACCTAGGAAGGATGTATGAAGACAAGAAAGAAAAAATTGGAATTTATTCATTCAACATTTTTTTTAAGTGCATCCTATTTGCTAGACTTTTGAACATTTGTAATTCAATAGATGCATAAAGTCTGTACTACATATATATAATCGTAGTGGTAGCTACAAAAGCTCTGGACTAGCAATAAAAAGGCACACTGCTTTTAGGTTAAATTCTGCCATTGAAAAGTGCTGTGACCTTGAGCAAATCAACTGTCCACTCAGGGACTCATTTGTCTCATCTATAAAATAAGAACGTTAAGCTGAATAAAACCTATAAGTCTCTTCTCCATCTAAAATTCAGTGATACTAGCTCCTTTGTGTGACATTTTATTTTTCATTTGCAAAATGAGAAGGTTTGTAGGGTGGCTTACTTCGGTGATGGTAAAAATATGTTTTTCAAATATATTGAGTGCTATATAAATGCAAAGTAGTTGCGGGCAAGTTTAGATATGTTTAATGCTTTGCTGTTAGCTTTCATAAAACCACTACAACATTTGAGCATCTGTTAAATTTCGAGCTCTATATTTATATATTATTTGGTAAAAAAAATGACCCTGGCTTATAAACATGTGTTTCCTAGAACGGGTCCAAACCATTTGTTTAGTTGTCCTGGAAAAGATTAAAAAATGGAAATTAAAACTAGCTAAGTTTGGTAGGGTTGTTTTTTGTTGTTGTTGTTCTTATTTCTTATGATTTTACTTTTGCGGCCTCACTGAAGTCTTGTGATATAAGACATCCTTTTTTTACATCGTTTTGTACTAGGTGACTTACTGTCCAGAGGCTTACTTTAGCTGCTGCTCCTGAAAAAGTTTGCATCTTGCTCCCTTTACACCTACACTCTTGTGTGAATTGATTGGTGCTATTGGAGGTTCTGAGCTGACCTTGAAGGGAATAGCAAAATGGACTAAAAATCCATGTGAAAGCTGAATTGCACAGTTGAAGGGTCTTTTGAAGTGTCCTTGTTTCTTTTCTTTTTTTTTTTCTAAAGTACCTGTTTTTGATTGCAACCTCCACTACTAGATTATCATGTGCTTAGTTTAACATTTGAGTCTCAAAAGATCTTACTAGAATAATAATAATTTTTAAAAACTTTTGTTATTTGTGTTGTTAAAAGTAGTGAGTACATAGCAGATCACTTCGTTTGTTGTAGATGATTGATATGTAGCTGCACTTCATTACTCTTGATCCCTTGCCATATATATATATTTTTAAATTATCACCTATAAAGCAAAAAGCTAAATATGTATCAAATACATATTCATTGACTTGTGTATTGTCTCTTTCTGCCACTAAGTTTTCAGAAAGGTGGATACATCTTGACCATTGTTGTAGTTCCAGTATCTGTGACAGTGTATAGAACAGAGTAGGTTCTGAGTTCGTATTTGTTAAATGAATGGGTGAACTATATTTATGTTATGGTTGTTATCAAGATTATTACAGACAGTATCAAGAAGTTAGAGTTTATGTCTACGTGGACATAAAACAAAAAATAATGAGGACCAAAAAAAGGCACCATCAATTCTTGTGTTATCAGCATTCCGGGCTCACTGGCATTAGAATTAGAAGCCAGTTTCAGAATTGCTATCTGGAGAAGAATCAAACTAAATAAAAAGGCATTGGGGTGGGGAGGCAATGTTTTCTAGTTTTCCTTTTTTTTCTTTTTCTTTCTTTCTTTCTTTCTTTCTTTCTTTCTTTTTTTTTTTTTTTTTTGTCTCTGTAAGCCTACTGACATATAAAAGTATCAAATTATTGAACTTTAGAGCTGGCAGGGACCATGAAGTCTTCAAGCCATTATCATTTTCATCAATACTATTAACCATTCCTATTGGTTGAGCAATTATATCTAGTGAAAACCTAGTCAGGGAAAGCCTGTCTTTCTCCTTGTCCTTGTAAAGTGTGTGCCCTTGGGGCTATGTTTAAAAATTAATTTACCTTGTATTCACTGTGTGTCTACAAGTCTTTTGGGGGTCAGATATCTTGCTATATGTTTGAGACAGAAGAGATAAAATAAATGATCATTTTATACAAAGAACTGACAGTCTCGAGAAAAGGTCAAACAAGTAAATCAATAATTATTACATAAAGTAATATAAATAATACTAAAGGTGCATATAAAATAACAGGCAGGAATATGGGATGTGATCAGCAATGGCATAGTAGATTATGTAATACATGAGCGGAACCTTGAAATACATGTAAGATTTAATTAGATATGAAAAGGGGAAAGNGTGATAAGTCAGAAAAACCAGCATGTTGAAAGATGGGAAGGTGAGACAAGCATGTTTGGTGATCTACAAGTAACTCTCTGGGCATAACATGTAGGTCATTGCAGGAGGCCACAGGTTGTGAAGCTGAAGTGGATGGAATTAATAAGCTTAAAACATATGGTGTGTCAGGCTGAATTTCAACTTTATATTTCAGGCTGTAAGGGCAGGTAGGGTGGTGATGTGATAAAGTGGTATGAGAAATGGAGAAGAGGAAGTATGTTACTGAGTTAAACTTCTGAAAGAATAAGCAGGTGATTCAAAGACTAAAACCATAGACAATATAGCACTTGGAATTAAGTATACAAAATTTAAAGGTTGCCTGTTGGAAATAGAATATGAAACTTGGTAGATGATAGGATACATTGCTAAGATCCACTTTCCAGAAGGAAGATGTGTTATCCCGGCTCCTGGAAGTTCTGCTGGCTGACAGCTTCTTTGGGGACTGCCTCTAGGTCTGAAGTGAGGTTCCATGCCTGAGGTCAAACTCCTTACTCTAGATCTTCTGCATCCAAAGACTGGTTGAAGTTGGAGTGTAAAGGTCAAACCCTCTTAACCCAATACTGAAGACCTCTGAAAGGTCATAGCATTGTCAGAACTCTCCATAGGATCCCATTGAACTATATCACAACTCCAGTTCTCCCTTTGCTGAACCTTGTTGACTCCCCTTTCCTTTCACAAATGTTAATTCTGAACACTTCCTTTAATCAGTCTTCTGCACACAGACTTCCATCACAGGGTCTGTTTGCCACTTCCAAACAAGGGACATGAAACTTTATTTTCTATATTTTACATTTTGTGAACTGTTTTTTTTTTTTTTCTCGCTAAATTCAGTTTAATTCCAGAACCAAATATTTCTATGACTGATTATAACTTCACTCAACTTTTATAAGTGCTCATATCAGCTATCCAGCAAGAAAATTTAAAATGTTGACGCAATCACATTTTTGTATAATCGGCTCATAGAGTGAAAGAGCTGTTTCTTACACCACACAGGAATTGTGGTAATCCCCATATTTAGATATTTTAGCTTTAGAAACATCACCTACTTTAAAAAATTCAAGTCTGAAGGGTCAGGCTAGAAAGCAATTATAAAAACCCAGAGAATAATGGATAAGAGTTCTGACAGGATCTATGGCCTTTGGTAGAAGGACACAGTCAACCCTTGTGGGGGTACCACAAAGTGGGGCCGAGGGAAATAAAAATTTCATTCATTCTTCTTATCCTTTGGGATAGCTTACTGATTCCTACATTAGTTGACTCCAAGCAGAAGTAAGGTGACAAGGAAAACTGTTGACCAGAGCATGATGAAGAAAAAATGGAACATAACTTTGAAGGAGAATATAAAATACCAAGCACAAGTCACAAAAAGCTAAAGTTGTCACAAGTGATGGGTCTTATTAGGAAAGATCTGTAGTAATTATAAAGATGGTGAAAGTTGCTTAGTGTTTATACCTCTTCCTTAACATAATGACCACTCATTAGTGCTATGATGAAGTACCTAGTCAATATTTGATGAATGAATAAATTAATGATTATATTTTCTTTTATCCTATAGCTGCAGGCTCCATTTCTTATTTATGGCTCTGTACTTAATACTCAGACTTGCTTTTGGTCTGTATATCTTGTAGTTATGACATCCAACTATAGATGGGCACTGATTGATATCTCTGTCTCTCCTGCTCACGACTGAGTTCATTTGTCCTTAAACAATATTTCCATTCAGTGTCTATGGTTTGTATTTGGTAATTTATTTTTTTTAAATTTTTAAAGATTTTATTTATTTATTAGACAGTGAGCGAGAGAGAGTGCAAGCCAGGGAGAGAGGCAGAGAGAGAGAGGGAGAAGCAGATTCCCTGCTGAGCAGGGAACCCGATATGGGGCTCAATCCCAGGACCCTGGCATCATGACCTGAGCTGAAGGCAGATGCTTAACCTACTGAGCCACCCAGCCACCCCATATTTGGAATTTTAAATAGATCTTTAACCTGTCCACTCTAAAACTCCCACCTGTCACAGCCCTATTTCATACCCCCATGATGTTTTTCTTGGCCTGCTAGTACAGACTCTATGTTTGACCCCTGCAGACAGTTTAACTCTGCACCAGTCTCTTCTCCACACTATAATACTCATGATTTTTCAGACTTTAAATTTGATCATAATATTTTCCATTTAACATCTTTCAGTGGATTCCATTAGGATGATAGAGGACTTGTATAGCCCTCTGTAATCTGCATTTTGTTTCATTCTTAAGTCACTTAGCTCATCATTCTCCATTATATTCTGATTCTCTGTGATCCTGCCAAGCTGAACTTATTTGATTTCCTCAGCAAAACATCCTCTCTTAGTTCTGCTGCATGTGAACATCCTTCTTCCTGGAATAAGCCCCACTCTGACCTCCATTCGCTCAGAGCTTCTATATAATGTCCATGTTTCCTGGGGTATTTTAAGTTCCATGGTGTTTCTTTGTCTTTTTCTCTGCTGTCTTACTCCTGTTTCCCAGATATTAGCACAGTAACTGGCATATAGTTTTTAGTTACATAGTTATGGAATAAATCATGTCTTCCTAGAGTGTGATCCATATTATTTTTTACAAATGTATTGAAATATATTTTAATTTTAAGATTAACAAAAATATAGATGGAAATTAATGAGTAGAATTGACTACTTAATTTCATTGATAGTTAATGTTACACAGAAGCATCAAGTGCTTGAACTTATTTCCAGATACTGAGATCTGCAAAAGTGTAAAATATATACCCACAACAAAAACAACTTTAATCTATTAGGAAAACGTAATCTTAAAAAAAAAAAAAAATCTTGTGACTAACATAGGTACTATATTTTATACTATACATTTAAAGTTCTTATTAGAACTTATGTCATTCCATACAATTATATAATAGGAGATATTTTGTTTCTCCTTTCAAAAACTTATTATTTCAACAAATTTTCATTGAGCATAGAATGCTGATGTCCCAGATATAGTAGATAGTGGAGATAAAGTTATGATCAAAAGACACAAAGACCGTACTTTTATGAAGATTACATACTTGGAATCTGATGAGGAAATTCAGAAACCAAATGCATAGCTGAAATGCAGTTAAATAGCAGGGGGAAAAGAAATCAGAACAAGTGGTTCTAGTCAAATGAGAGAAATCACATCAGTTATGTAAAAAAGGAAGTTAAGTATAAAGAATAAATAGGTAAAATGTCATTAACTACCAAAAGAGGTAAAAATAAAATTCTAAAGTGTGTGAGGGTAGCAACTACAAAAATACCTGCCACCCCTATGGCTTGAGGGAAAATTGAACAAGGAAGAAAGCAACTTAAGGGGAGGAACTCACAAGATTGATATTAAGACTACTAAAGTGCTGGTCTACCTGCTGCCAAATTACCTTCCTGCTGCCACAATGAAAGGGGAAACTTTCCCGAGGTCACCCAGAAACTGGGAGAGCAGCCCACCACCGTGGAAAGTGCCAAAAAGACCATCCTGAATTTGCCACTGCAGAAAAAAACAAAATGATGAAGAAAAAAGTAATCCTTTTTTTCCTCCATCCTTGCCTTGTCACTCCAGTGCCTCCTGTTGACAGAGCTTGACAGAGAGCCAGCTGGCAAAGCGAAAATAGGGTTTTCAGAGACTAGTTCCCGTAGCGAAAATTAGGCCATAAAAGGATGGGTGTGGAGTTAGGTAATAAAGTAATAACTAGCACAAATCCCTGATAATATGGGATTTTATCAGAGGTCTAAGTGAAGTAAGGAATCCAGCTACATTTTCCTCTGAAGAAAAAAGATTTCAGGCAGAGAAAAGAACGATTTCAGAAAACCTGGAGCTGGATCACAGTTGGTAGGTTTGATCAAGAGCAGGGAAGTCCACAGTGCTGGAAGGGACATCCAGGAGTTCAGAGAGATAGCAATGGAATAGATCAAGGACTGGTTTTTCCTCTGAGTGACTAGAGAAATGACTAGAGGGTTCAGATCAGTGGAAGGATGTAATCTTAATTCATTTTAAAAGGATCACTTTGACCATCATATTGAGAAATGACAATGGGTGGTCACGAGAAGAGCCAGAACATAAATTCGGTGTGAGAAAGGAGGATGGCATGGGCTGAGGTGGATGTATGGAAGTAATGTGAAGCCATTGAATTGAGGACGGAAGGAAACCTGGGGCTCCTGGGTGTCTCAGTCAATTAAGTGTATGATTCTTGGTTTTGGCTTAGGTCATGATCTCAGGGTCCTGAGATCAAGCCCAAGGTCCTGCTCTGTGCTCAGTGGGTAGTCTGAGTTTCTTTGCTTCTCCCTCTGTCCCTCTCCCACCTCTTAAATAAATAACTCTTTTTTAAAAACAGTGCCTGTAGGGAAATAAGAGAAGGATAAAAATTTACCATTGCATTAATACTCTTCTGCTACTCATATTGCCTCCAATCTTTAGCTACCATTTGTACTTCCCCTATATTCAGGTAACAACCAATTAGATGTAATTTTTTCTTTAGTATTGCAACTGGATCCCAAACTCAAATTTAATTTTTTTTAAGTTTTTGTTTTAATTCCAGTTAGTTTATATATGGTGTTATATTACTTTCAGGTGTACAGTGTAGTGATTCAGTTCTGTCCATCACCTGGTGCTCATCATGATGTATGCACTCCTTCATTCCCATCACCTATTTAACCCACTCCCTCGCCCAAACTCGAATTTTAATTGGTTTGCTAGAGATTAGAGGTTGCATTTTCCAACCTCCCTTGCTTTGCAACTTACATTACATCCCACTGACTATACACAGTGATGAGTTCTTGTTGCAGGATCAGTTTCTGAGAGATTCTTTCATCCATCTTTCCTGCTATTTCAGAAATCATGACTGGAGCGATCTTGGGATCCTTGGTCCTGTCATTCCAGTAGATTGGCACATATCGCATCTAAATCAGTCTTTGACCTTAGGAGGCTTAAATCCTACAGAACAATGAATCACTATTCAAGTGGCCACCAAAGGGAGGCCAGAAATAGTTTATTGAAAAAAAAACTCTGACCAAGGATCTAAAATGAGATCAGGGTCTATCCTAACACCCCCTGAGTGAGGTCACCCACTGGTTCTCTCTCTCTCTCTCTTTTATTTTTTATTTATTTATTTTTTAAGTAAGTTTCATGCTCAACTGGAACTCATGACCCTGGGATCAGGAGGTAGATGTTCTACCGACTGAGCCAGCCAGGTGCTCTCCTACCAGTTCTGTCAAAGTTTTCAATCATCAATCATTGTAATCTGGCATTCTCATTTATACTAGGGAGAATGAATATAATTTAATGTCATTATACTTGGCTCTTAGAGGAAATGTTATATAAACAAACTCCTACCATCATCCTAATTCCTTTCATTCGTGTACTCCAGTGTTAATATGATTTTAATATATGTGACTGAGTGATGTAAGATAAATTAGGGTAATGCTACGCCTTACGATAATAGCGCACTGGTATTGCTTTCTTTAGAAACAAAACTTAATTTGCTGAAGGATTTAGGAAATAGTTCCCATTTGCTTCTGGCTTTACCACAGTTTTCTAATACAATTTCCTCCGTGGAATATATGTGTTTCCTTTGGAAGAGAAAGCTCACATCAGAAAGAGTCCTGGTCTTGCCTAGAATGAGCAGATCTAGTTTTGTGAAAAGCTAAGAAGTAACATGGCAGTTCCAGGTGGGAGGAAAGATTCTGTTCTAAGCCATGACTCTGAGCCAGCCACTGATTGCATTACTCAGATTCAATTCACGGGTTCCTCTGATGTGGTTTGAAGTAGGGTCCATGAGCCAATGGTCATGAAAGAATTATTGAAGCCTTTTTGGTGCAAAAATGTGTTTTTATTATAGCACAGGGATTGGACCCATGTGCAGAAAGAGCTGCATTCTAAGTGTGAGGGGTGACTGATTATATACTTTAGAGTTGGGGGAAGTAAAGACCAGGGAAGTTTCCAAAAAGACTTTCATATGCTAAAGAAGACTTAGCGGATCCTGGAGGTCTGGCTGTGGTCAAGCTAAGGTGATTTTTCCCTCTAGCAGGATACTAAGATGAAGATTGGGAATTCCTGGAGGAATGTCCCACTCTGCCTGCCTCTAGTATTTATCAATGGGCTGCAAGTCATAAGGAGATTTAATTTTATCTACATGTCTTTTGCCTTTGTTCTCCACCTCACCTCATTTGACTATGACTTACAGAACTCTCTAAGGGAGACTCTTAGTGAAAGAAACAAAGATTGGCTTTCACAATACTGTATCTTGGCTCTTGCAATATTGTCAGACCTCTTCTATCTGAAAATACTGTGCTATTTATCTGAAAATGCTGTTGCAGGATTGCAGGGTTCTTGTCTCATGGAGTCAATGAATGAATCTTGTGGACATAAAAAGGGTAACATGATAGTTTATTAAGTGAAGGTGAGAACAGAAAGAAAGCTCTCTAGAGTGAGAGGGGTCAGGAATGGGTTGCCACTGAGGGCTTTCATGGTCATTCTTTTATGGGAAACTGACCATAAATCTTGATGTCACCGCTGATAGCACCATGATTGCTTCTCCTTTGAACATCTCCTCTCTGATGTTTCAGACAAATGAGGTGGTCCGGTTATGTTCCCTTATCTCTGGTTTCATTATGTCTCAGCATTTCTGGGATCACATAGCCCCCTACCTATCTCTCCCTGTCTAGCCCCACCTGTCCCTTACTCAGTGCTACTTGACTTTTTTCAAATTTGAGATTGCATTAGGCTATGTGTAATAGCAATCTAATCTACCAAGAGTGATTCTTATATGTCAGATACTGTTTTAATTACTTTACTCATTTACCTCACAACTCTATCAAGTATACCCTGTTATTCTCATTTTACAGGTAAAGTAACTGAGGTTAGGAGAGGGAGGTGAGTAATTTACTTAAGGTTATAAAGCTAATACGTTTCAGAGCCAGGTTTCATAGTAGTTGGCATCACATTCTGGGATTTTAACCCCAACTTGCTATTTAAGATTATTTTATAGTTTAAAGTCTTTATATACTTGTAGGTTACACAGGTGTTTAGTCAAGACTGCCCTTTAAAACTTTGAGAAAAGTTGAAGAATTCTGTTCCCTGACTTTAAGAATCTGGGGAATTAATGCAACTCTTTGGTTTTATTTGCCTTCATTAGGTGTTTTGACTGAGAAGTCACTTTGTGCTTCTTTTCTCCAGGTAAATAGCAGTGAGATTTAGTGGCTGTGGCATCTTTCACCTAAGAAACTTAGGGGCTCTACAGATGTTATCTCATTAACAATCTCATCTCTTTATTATACATTCTCTCTGGAGTAGATAGCAAATAATGAAAGCTCAGAAGTATTACATGACTTATTCAAGGTCACAGACTCAAACCTTTATAAAAAACAAAGGAAGGAATGTGTGGGTTACTTTATTTTCATTTCTCTTGCCACATTATTGTATACCAGCCAACATCCTTCCTCAATTACAGTCTTGAAACAGAATTCCACCCTTATTTTAGTTAGTCCTCAGATAAAAAGTTAGATCCTAGGTTGGCAATCTTGCTCTTTGGGACAGTAGTAATAGGAAAAATGCTTTATGTTTGCATGGTTGTTCATAAGTTTGGTCACTTATTGCCTCATTTAACCTCCCAGATATCCTGGCAGGGAGAAAGGGTAAGTATAATTATCTTCACCTTGAATGGAAGCACTGAGACTTAGAATTATGATTATAAGCTTTATTATTTACTATATGCCAAATATTTTTTAAGTCCTATCTCTTTCAATTAAAAAAACTTCACGTGCTAGGTACTAAAAATATACCCATTCTACAAGTGAAGAAACTAACTGGGACTCAAATAGGTTAAATAGTTTCTTGCTATTGCAACAGGCCGTATTTTTCAGTGCTGTTTTTCTCACCCCTATGCTGCGGGACCTGAGGTCCCAGCTAATCCCCAGAGACATGTTACAGGTAGATGCCTTCACCACATCACACACACCCTTCACTATTGTCATCCGTTTCAATCTCTTAGGATTTGGATTCTTGGAAACAGATGAGACAAAATATTGCATGCAAGTTTATTGAGAAGAAGTCTCAGGAGGTATGCTTGAGAGGAAGTAAAAAAGGTAGATGGGGCAAGAGAAGAAGGTGGCCTGCAGTGAAGCCTCACTGTATCCTCCAAGGAGCTTTGTTGTTGAGAGATGGCCATTCAGAGTTTTCCCAAATTGAGCAAGGGAGTTGAGCCTTTGTATCCACAGGCAAAGCTGTCATTAGCCGAAAGACAACTCTTAGAATGTAAAGTAACTTTGGGCAAGGTAGTTGTGAACTGTCTGCAACAGCCATTTCCAGCAAGGAGGGTGGATATGTAGGCCTTCAGGTGTTGTGAGCAAAGCACCATAGTGTCCACAGTGGTCAGTAATACTCATCAGGCAGGCACCTATGTCGGGTACTGCACTAAGATCTTTAAATGCATGATCTCATTCCATCTTTACAACTTCAGGAGATTAATACTGTTCTCATTTTACAGTTGTAAGTGTTTGCCCAAAACTACATGCATGCTACCCTTTGCACTTAACCACTTTTATGAACTGTCTGCCTGTATTCAAATGCCTATTGCAAGGATGAGGAAAGTTTTATGAGTGTCTTAATTTCTCTGAAATTTCACAGGTACATCCTCATTTGAAATTCGGCTGTTGGGTAGATTAAATGAAATTAAGTAAGAACAACAAATACAGAACTCTATTAGCTGTTAACAACTAACACACAAACATAAAATATTTTTTTCTATTACTGGTACATGGAATGTATTCAACCAATGGTAGTGCATTTTCATACCCATCTATCTCAGAGAAATTGGTTTTCATTGTGCCTATTTAGGGAATAGCACTTCCCCTCAGAATTATATGAAATGATGGTCTCTAATCAATTTTAAATAAAAAACACTTCTATTTTACCACATGAGTGACTTATTCTCTACTACTTGTTTCCTGAAACTCCCAGATCACTTCTCATCTCCTCCTGCACCCTCCCCACACAGTACAACACCGAAATTGTCTGTGCAGCAAACCTTAGCTTGATTCTTCGGTCACTCCTACTCTGCAGTAGGAGCTTTCACTGTTGCCTTGAGAAAAGACATTTCTGTGTCATGATCGGGAAGATGCTGAAATCCATGTCAGAAAGCGATGTAGCATTTCCCAGGTAGAAGTAGAGGATGGGGAGATACCCGTAGACTAATTAGGGAAGTTGATTTTTTAAGTGTTTATGTGGTATTTGGTCCACATAAAATCAGGAAAGGAAGAAATATGAGAAAAAATTTAAATTCCGTCTCAGATGTGAGATACCACATTCTTCATTGTACCTAATAAAATGCCTAGCATAGTGCGTACTCAATTTATTAATGCAACACTTTGGTTTTATTAATTATATAATTATAAAGTATAAAGTAAAAATCATAATTATAAAGTAATAATGGTAATTAGGATAGTAAAGGGATATTCTTTGTTCTATACCAAAATCCCAAAAACCTTCTCAGCATCCAGGGTCACCTTAGATGTCACTTCCCTCTTTGTGCTTTATTTTTGTACCCACTACAGTAGTACCACTTTTTTATTTCATACATACTTTGAAAATTCCAGAGTGCTGTAAAGACCAGGTTTTATTATCCAATTACATTTTTATGCAATTGTAACCAAAAACTTGTGCAATCAGTTTCTTTCAAGCAGGTAACATTTTCTATTTGAATCTGATTGATTTTGCAGTGAATGGCTGAGGTCTCAGCATAAATCCATGTAGTCGTTTAGGGCAGCCTGACTTGTGTAGACACCATGAAAACGGAATGCAGTGAATGTAAACTTAAGATAAATTATCAAATGAAAGAGAGACCTGAACTAAATGCAGACTTAAATATTACATGGATTTTACAGTTACTTTCACATTCAGATGCTGAAGTGCTAAAACACTTTGAAGGGAAATCTGCCTGAGACAATTCCCATGAAGCAATGCATGAAAATAGTAGAAGTCTCAAAAACAAAAAACAAGAAAACATAACTAGAAGTTTACGGGATAATATGAGAAAAAATAAATTTGGGGAGCTATTTAAAGTAGTTGTAATATCTGCCATAAAAGAGATATCACAATGAGTTGCTAACAGTGGAGGGAAAACAAAATGGAATTGGCAGTAGACATCACTTTTGAATATCACCAGAGCCACAGGAATCAAATAAAATGGAGATTCAAATGCGGATTGGAAAGGGCTTAACAAACTGATGGGTTGTTTGAGGTAGACTGATAGGTTGTGGATTCAAGACACGGTTGCTCTAGGGGCGCCTGGGTGGCTCAGTCGGTTAAGCTTCCAATTCTTGGTTTCGACTCAGGTCATGATCCCAGCCCCACATGAGGGCTCTGCACTCAGCGGGGAGTCAGCTTCCCCCTGCCTCTGCCCTTCTCTGCCTCCCTTGTGCACTCTTTCTGTCTCTATCTGAAATAAATCTTAAAAAAAAAAAAAAAAAAGACACAGTTGTTTTATATGCACAATAGCCCATCCTTAAGCCAATATTGTGACTGAAGTATAGAATGTGCTGATTAGCCAGATTTGAGGTGTCTACTTACCTCTGAAGCCACAACATTGTGTCAGCCCATTCAAATCACAACTGAGGGAAAACAGAGGTATTGCATCAAAGGAAAATCACTATCTATTTTCAGAATCAGGATGATAGAGGCAGAACAAGCAAACAAAACAGTAAGTGTCCACTAAGCCTGAACATTATGCAAAACTTTACATATGAACTTACGTGCTTTTTTAAAATATGAATTATATATGTGTCTAGACATATATACTACATATATATACATGAACATGAGTGTGTATACTATATAAATTACATGTATAATATAAATATGTACTTATTTACATAAATTATGTGTACAGCATAAATATACTTATTCACTCATTTCCTACTCAGAAAAAGTAGTGGAAGATGAAATATTTAGTGGCCCTGATCTTTATACAAGGTCACTTTCAGTTGGGTTTTATAACATTTTCAGCTTTGATTTCAGCACACAGGCATACTTGAGATCTGTTTTGATGAGATGTAAAACTTTGCCAATGTGATTGAGAATGATTATGTTTCTTGGTATGGCTCTTTGGAATAAATGCCATCAACACAAAATGTTTATGATTCAATTTTGGGGTTTTGTGGAAAAAAGGAAATACTAGGACAAGTGTATAATTCTTTCTAGCATTGGGAAAATAACACGTATCAGTAGTTTCTTCCGTACTATTTTATTACTGTGTTTTTCCTCTAAAGAGGCTGCGTTTAAATAAAACCAAAGTAGTGCATTGTAATAAACAGGCAGTTTTAACTACAGGGAAAGTAGGGAAAATTACCGTGTGAACATATTTCACAGCAAAAACTTAAATATGGAAGAGCTTAAGTAAGTTAAAGAACTTGTATATTGGTTGTATATAACAGGTATTACAGCTTTATTTGGCACTTAATGTGTTTGGATAACATTAAGAAGAGCCAAAAAATGCATGTAGATCTCATAATGTTCACTCAGTGTACATGATGCTATATTTATAATGAAGTGTGCAGAGAAGGTAAAAGAAACTAATTTGCTTAAGGAGGGATAAAGATGTAGAGGAAAAAATTATTTTTAAATAAAAACAATAAAGAACCAGATTGGAAATGAGAGAACCCGAGCTCACACCCTCCAGGGCCATCAGTGAAGTATATTGACTTTGGACTAGTTAAAAGGGCTCAGTTTTCCTGTTTGTGAAATAGATGAATTGAGTTCAAATCCAGGCCCTGATTCTTGTTAACTGTACGATGTGGACAAGTTATATAACGTCCCGAGCTCAGCTTTTACATCTATACACTGGAGATAAGAATTTCTACTCACAGAATTATAGTGAGGTTTAAATTCCTAGTCTTAAAAAGCACTGTGTAAATTCTGAAACATTATGTGGAAGTTAGTATTCCTTGCTAAAGAATATAATGTGTCCTTGGAAACAGAAATTAACAAATGAAGCTTCAAAGTGTTATGCAGTTCTGAAAAGCCAAAAATTTAGTAGGATTTAGCAAGTATTAAATTAAATTATACCAAAGTAATAATAGAACATTTTTTAACACACGTCTGATCATATTACGGATTGATATTATCTATTGGATAATCTATTGGAGCATAAGAAATTACTGTGAAGCATAGCAGTGTAAAACAAAAAAACCTTTATTATCTGATTATATGTTTCTGTTGTAAGGAATCTAAGAGCAATTACCTGAATAGTTCTGAAATTTGCCTTCTGGAATGCTGTAAATTATTAATTAAATTACTCAGTAGGACTCTGTACAGTCTCAAGTTCTTGGGTTATTTTTGGTAAGATATTTTTTCATAAAGGTGTCCATTTTTTCTAAGTTGTCAAATGCGTCAGTGTAATATATCTCATCATCCATTTAATATCTGCAATACCTGTAATAATGCCCCTTTTTATTCGTAATTTTGACAGTATACATTGTTATTTTCTGTATCATTGATTTCTAATCTTATTATTTCTTCCTGTGTGATTACTTTGAGCTTAATTTGCTCTTCTTTTTCTACTTTCTTATGGTGAACAATAGATCACGCTTTATAAATATTTTATCTTTCTAATTTAAGCATTTATCTTTTATACATTGCTTTAATTGTATCACGCACTACTGGTATGTTGTATTTTCATTTTCAACTGATTCAAAATCTTTTCCTATTTTTCTGTGAATTCTTCTTTCATTTACTGGTTACTTAAAATATCTGGAAATTTTAGCATTGCATTTTTCATTTAATTCTCTTTCATCAGAGTACATGTTCTGGAAACACCACTTTTTAAAAAATGCATAGGGAATTATATTATGGCCTGCTCTATTGTCTGTCATGGTTAATGTTCCACGTATACTTAGAGAAATGTGTTTTCTGCATTTTGGGTGAGGTGTTCTATGAATGTTAATTAGGTAAGGTTGGTAAATCATATTCTTCAAATATTTTATATCCTACCTGATATTTTGTATAGTTGCTTATCAGTTATGAGAACGGTGTGTTGAAATCTCCATCTATATTTGTTTCTCTCTTGAGTCTCTTTTAAAATTTTAAGTATGTATAGTTAACTTTGTTGCATATTTCTGATGATTTGATCTTTTTATTATGAAATATACCTCTTTATGGTAATATTCTACATCATGAAATCATTTTTCTATTAATATAACCACTCAAGCTTTCTTATGCAAAGTGAGTTTTTTTTGTCTTTATACTTAAAATACATTTTGGGGTATTTTTGGGACTCAGTTAAGTGTCTGGCTCTTAGCTCAGGTCTCGATCTCAGGATCGTGAGTTCAAGCCCAAACCCAGCGTGGAGCCTACTGAAAGCAACAACAACAACAACAACAACAACAACAAAAACAGATACACCTCTTCTAGACTGTTTTAGTTGCATATTTACCCAATTGGGTATCCTCTTATTTTTAATCGATACTCTGTTTCCATTCATTTAATCTAATTACTGCTATGGTTTAATTTATGGCTACTATTTCAGTATTTGCTTTCTATTTCTACCATTTGAGCTATTGTTCCTCTGTCCATTCATTCTTTCCTCTTTTTGGCTTCATTGTTGTTGTTTATTGTTTTTTTTCTCTCTACTTTGGAATATCTGCTTATGTATTTGAGCTTGTTCTGTGGTTACTCCAGTGACTATATTATCTATTCATACTTTTCATATTGTGCTTAAAGTTAGTGTTTACAACTTCATATAACAGAACAAAAGACCTTTTTCAATAGTATAATTCATTTTCCATAGCTATCCTTTGTGCTGTTGTTGTCATATATTATTTCTACATATTCAAGTCATAGAATGTAATGTTACTGGTTTTTTGTCTTTAAAAAAATAAGGAAAAAAGAGATAGCCTTTTTCATATATCAAAATATGTATAATTTCTGGACCTCCTCATTCTTACCTGTAAATTTGCATTTTCATATAATATCATTTCCCTTTAGCCTGAACAATCTCTTTTCTCATCTGTGGTAGAGCAGATTCTCTGTTAAGGATTCTTTCAGGTTTTATTTATTTGAAAATATCTTTTTTTAAAAAGAGAGGGATGGGTACCTCGGTGGCTTAGTTAGGCGTCTGCCTTAGGCTCAGGTCATGATCCTGGAGTCCTGTGATTGAGTTCTGTATCAGGCTCCCTGCTCAGCAGGGAGTCTCCTTCTCCCCCTCCCCCTGCTCTTCCCCCGCTTGTGCTCTCTCTCTCTCTCAAATAAATAAAATCTTTTTAAAAAAATTTAAAAAAATAAAAAGAGAGGGAAGCAAACCATAAGAGACTCTTAACTATAGAGACCAAACTGAGGGTTGCTGGAGGGGAGGTGTGTGGGGGGATGGGTTAAATGGGTGATGGGCATTAAGGAAAGCTTTGTTGTGATGAGCACTGGGTGTTATATTAAGTGATGAATCCCTAAATTCTACTCCTGAAACCAATATTACACCATATGTTAACTAACTAGAATTTAAATAAAAATTTAAAAAATATATGTCTTTATTTTACCCTTATTTGTGAAGGATATTTTGCTAAATACAAAACTTTGAATTGACAGTTTTACATTTTAAAGATATTGTTCCATTGTCTTCACTCTGTTGTTTCTGTTGAGAATCATTATTGAGATTCTTTTGTTTATGATGTTCCTATTTAAGATTTACTTTTCTTTTCAGCAGTTTGACTAGGATATATCTAAATGTGGTTATTTTGTATTTATCCTGCTTAAATTTGGTGGAATTTCTCAAAAATGAGAATTTGTTTTTTAAATATATTTGCATTTTTCCATAGCTTTTCTTTTCTTTTTTTCTTTTTTTTTTCTTTTTTTTTTAATATGATTTGTGTCCTAATCTTTTCCTCTTATTTCTTTGGAACTCTAAATCCGTTCGTTAGACGACTTGCTATGATACCACAGTTCACTAAATCCTTGTTCATATATTTCTTCAATTATTTTATTTCCCTCAGGATTATTTCTATTTATGTTTCTTCAAGTTTACTAACCATTCACTCTATAGTATTCAAAATTGTGCATTTTTATTTCCTTTTGTCGGTTCTTGAATTTACATTTATTTTTATGTTGTTTAAATTTCTCTATAGTTATTATCTACTAATCTCAAGATCTGTGTTGCTTTGAGTTCTGTTTGCACTGATTGCTTTTGTTCTTGATTATGAGTATGTTTCCATGCTTCTTTATGTTTCTAATAATTACATGCTTGGCATTGTGCTGGATATACTGTAGAGATTCTAAATTGTGTCCTCTTTAATGGATGCTGAATTTTCCTCTGTAGATAGTTAAGCTACTAATGGTTCTTTTCAATACTGTCAGGCCGTTTTTTTTTTTTTTTTTTTTTTTTGTTTTGTTTTGTTTTGTTTTAGTGGTGAATCTGTATCAGTTTTGCTCATAGTTCTAAGATATATCTCCTATCATAAGGCATGGTTGTTACTCCAAAAGTCTGCTTTTGTGAGTCTCAACAAAATACTTGAGGTGTTCATAAAGTGCTGTTGGGGCTTCTCCATTCTGGCCAGATGAGAATCTGATATCCCAGAGTAGTTAAAAAAACTCTGGTATCTCTAGTCCAGACTCACTGCAACTGCAAGTTAGCAGAACTAGGCCTTTCAGAGTCTGGTCTGTGTTTATGCAGCCCAGCTCTTGGCCAAGGACCTATGGCAAACTGCCATGCAGTATATTGGAGGTTTTTGTTTTTGTTTTGCAAAGCATCTCTTTCTCTGGTACTATTTTCTACAAATCCTAGGAACTTTAGGAAATCAAAACTCTGATTTCTGCGTCCTCTACTCAGTAGGACTTTTGTTTTCCTTGTACTTTACCTCCTTGTACCATGGTAGTTAAGATGCCCCTCTTGAGAAAGCTGGTGTGAGCATAGGCTTGCTTTCGGTACCCTGCTCTTCATATTTATGAAGGAAAATAGTCCTCTCATTTTTTTCCCCAAATATCATATTTGTTTATAGTAGAAGGACAAGTCTGCCTAGAAGCAGAATTCTCATGATTAATTATATTGAGTTAAATATAATGTTGGATGAAAAGATGTCTTTGAAAACCATATGTCTAATGTTACATACATACAGTGAGCAAGGAGAAGCTATGCCTTAGAAATCTTGGTTTAGCAATGGTTTTATAATGAGAGATAGTCATAAAAGAGGGACTAAATTGGGCCTTAAATGTATCTGAAGAAATTCACAGAGACAACTGTGTGTGGCAAAAGGAAACACATACTTACTCTCAGAAAATAAGAAATGCCATTGATTTAAAAGGTTAGGTGGAATTTAACTGAGTGCATTGGTTGGGTAGACCAGATTCTTTTGTAAATATATAGCAAAATATGAAAATACTTTTTAAAAAACTTAAACATTTATACATTAAAGCATTTTTGTGCTCATTATGAAAGACTTTACAAGAGGATTAATTGAGGTCTCAGTACCCTGGTGAATTCCCAGTATAATTGCTTGTCAAAAGCAGATTTACAATGTATCTCCTGCATTTGGGTAAATTTGGGTAAAGGGAAGCAGGGCAACTGTTCTGCTACCACTTTTTCTTTTTTTTTGTTCCTTCAAGTAAATAGACCTAGTCCCAGGACAACTCACACAAACAATGATGCTAGCAAAGAGGGGAGTATAGCATTATTTCCAGGATAACCAGTATAGGCTAGAAGAGATCCCTGGGTCCTTTCTTCTTCTTGAAGTCCCATTCCAGAGATCTTACACTGACTTCTCATCATTCATGTGAACCAGAAAGATGATTTATCAAGAAGGTGGGGAGTTTTGTAGGTCAAAATCATTTAATACGGATGACTCAGCTCAAAAGTACTGGAGAGTACAAGGTTTGGTCTTTTTTTGGTTTTGATTTTCTTGTTTGGTTGGTTGGTTGGTTTTGTATGGGCACAGACACTTATATTCTTGTATCCCTCTTCTCTTTCTTAGGGTGTATTTGGCAAAAATAAATAGCCTTATTAGAGGAAATTTCTTTGTAGACAGTTTTCATTAGCAACAATAAAACAGTGAATATGAGAATAGGAAACACATTTTTGATGAACTACATAAAACACCTTGTTTTGTTTTTAGGTCTTCAACCCTCAGGCCTAGAGATGTCTAAAAAAAAATTAGTGATTGACTTAGAATATACAAACATAAAAATACAATTTTTACAGTATCTTCCACCTTCCTTATTACAGAGTAAAGTGAGAAATGTCTCTGATTCTTCATGTATTTGTAGTGTAGTGAGGAACAGAAACTATAATGATAAAGTAGTATTGTAAGTGCAGCATCAAGGCAATCCGGCACATGTCCTAGACTCATAAAGAAAGACTGTACCAAGTTTGTGACAGCTGACGGATTAGGGAAAGTATTCTAGAAAGAAGTGATGGCCTTGATGAGTCTTAAATGAGTAACGTAAGTGAGTGAGTGAGGGGACACTTCAGCAAAAGGGAGTAACATGAAACATTATAAAGTCATATCAAGGAAAACATCTGTTACTCTGTTTGGAGTACAATATGGAAGTCAAGGGACAGAGAAAAGACATGTATTGAAAATATTACTGAGCATAGTTTCTTAGGAGTTTTAAAGTACTATAGAAATTTGCAGCTAAGGAAGGTCATATTGGGGAAATGGATTTAAGGAAAATATACCTGAGAGCAAGAAATATACTTCAGAATCAAGATGATAAACTCTAAATGGAGCTCTGGTGACTCTCTTTAATTTAGTTTCAATATCGGGGTGGGATAATCGGTATAGAGAAATTCGTAGGAAGTGAAATCTATAGAACTTGGTGATTGACTTAATGTAGGAGAAAGGGGTTAAAAATAATGGACGACTCCCAGGGTTGTAACTTCGGTGACTGAGTTGATGGAGGTAGGAGGAAATATACAGAAGGCTGATCAGAGAGAAGGAACAGAAGTTTAGTGTGATTGACTTTGACGTACCCAAAGGAAACTGAGGTGAGGACTCAGTGAAGAAGTCTATGCTGGAAATATATTTTTTAGACTCATAACCATATTAGAGATGGTAATAGTCATAAAAATGATAAGTGTACCTCGGGAGGAAAAATACAGAATTTTAAGAGAGGAAAATCAAGGGCGAAACTCTAGAGGATATCAGCTTAGTATATAAGAGCACAATAGAAAATGCAGAAATGAAGAAAACATTAGCACTTTGAAAGAGAATAAATGGCAGAATAATTTCATAGGGGAAATTAAATGGACTTCCTGAAAACTAAAAACTTTTTGCTGCAAATGACACTATCAAGAAAGTGAAAAGATAACCCATGGATCGGGATAAAACATTTGTAAATCAGATAGCTAATAAAGGCATTGTATCCAGAATGTATAAAGAACGCTTACAGGGGCACCTGGGTGGCTCAGTCTTTAAGTGTCTGCCTTTGGCTCAGGGCGTGATCCCAGAGTCCTGGGATCGAATCCCACATCAGGCTCCTCCCCTGGGAGCCTGCTTCTTCCTCTCCCACGCCCCCTGCCTGTGTTCCCTCTCTCGCTGGCTGTCTCTCTCTCTGTCAAATAAATAAATAAAATCCTTAAAAAAAAAAAAAAAAGAACACTTACAATTCAGAAATCACAAATAACTTAATTAAAAAGGGCAACGAATTTGAATAAACAAATCTCCTGAAATTGTACATGAATGGCCAATAGGCACATGAAAATTTGTTCAGTATTATTAATCATCAGATAAATACAAATCCAATCCGCAGTGAGATACCTCTTTACATCTCCAATAAAGGCTATAATAATAAACTGAAAACACCAAGTATTGGCAAGGCTATACAGAAATTAACATATTATGTATTGCTGATAGGAATGAACAATGGTGCAGCTATTTTGGAAAAATTTGGCAGTTTCTCCAAAAAAATGAAGTGTTATCATATAATCCAGCAATTCCTCTCCTTGGTATATGCCCAAGGGAATTGGACACACGTTCACATGGGAACTTTCATGTGAATGTTCATAGCAGCGTTATGTAAATAGCTGAAAAATGGAAACAATCCTAATAATGAATGGATAAACACAATGTGGCACATTCCTACAATGGAACATTATTCAGTAATTAAAAGAAATGATACATGCTACAACATGGATAAACCTTGAAACAGGAAAGAAACCAGTCACATAAGACCACAAATACTAGCATTCAATTTATATGAAATGCAAAGAATTAGGCACATCTACAGATACCGTAATTAGACTGTCAAGAGTTGGGAGAAAAAGAAAAAGCAGGGGAATAGTGAGTAGTGGGTATGGAGCTTCTTATGGAGAGATGAAAATGTTCTGGAGTTAGATGATGATGATTTCATAACCTTATTGAGTATATTTAAAACACACTGAATTACACACTTTAAAATAGTGATGTTTTTGGTATCTCAATGCTGTTTAAAAAATAGCTTCTATATCTCCCAGTCCTAGAATTTTATGGAGACTAGCCTCTCTCTGTAACTGAATTGACTTTTGTGATGTCCTTTATCCAGACTCGGGTATAGTTATTGCAAACAACTTTCACTGAGCTGTGTTGGGATTCAGCATAGGACAAGGGGTTTCAGCTAAGTGAAACTGCCGTCTGTGCTGCTGCATCTTTAAAATTCATACACCAATTCTCTGAAGCCATAAAATCAATTCTGGATTTGAGTTTTCCTGTGACAGTGTGGACAGAGTGTCATGGGTGATGGAGACTTACGGTCCTGTAATTCCCCAAGAAGAAAAGACTTCTGCTGGGCGGCAGATCTATACTTGAATTCAGAATATAGTACCTCAATCCTCTAAATCTGCAGGAGTTTCCAAAATCTCACTTAGGCTCACTTTCCAAATGTGCTTACCTCATGCTTGCATGCCCTTCTAAGTTCGATGTCCTTTTTTCTGCTTGTAGAAAATGCACAGAGGCCAACAAACCTTGTGGTTCTTTATTGGTATCCAATATGGGGGCACAGCTTAACTGTGAGACACAGTCTAAACAAAGTTCATTCTGATACTCTCCTTTCTTGGTTGACAATCTATAGCTGTCCATTGTTTTATATTGTACAGCTAATGAAAAGTAATACAATTTTGGAGAATGTCTCTTCTTATATAGGTGTGTTAAAAAAATTTCCCTCAAAGAAATAACTGTGAAGTGATACAGACTGAATTTGAATGTTATTCACTATATAAGTAACGGAATGACCTTGAGCAAGTTACTTAACCACTCTGTATCTGTCACCTCAAATGCAGAAGAGGAGGATAATAGAAATCACTAGTACATTTGATTCCTATAATTAAGGCCACATGACAATGAACGCAAACATGTTATGTAAACAAAAATGGGTTCTACAAGTGTTATTTCCTAGTATATGTATTTTTTTTTTATTACCAAGTAGTCATATGTTTTTGTTGAGAATGTAACTCAAATGATCACCTTCCAAACTGAGCAGGAAATCTATTGTTAAATAATTTTGACAGGAGCAAACTGAAATACATATTTTCCTTTGGAGTCAAGAGTTCTGTTTTAGCAGAATGTAGTGCAATTGTTCTTTGTAAATGACATGTAATTCACATGTGCATTCATTTTTATATATGCCTAGTTCTGTCTATTGTGAATCGTATTGTCCAAGGGGCTGGTATTTTGCAAAAGTTATTACTCCTCTGTTTTAGTAGTCTGGGGTTTTAAAGCAATATCTGTTCTGTATAAATGTCTTAAACTTCGATCCCATTAAAAGCGAAAACAAAGGCGCGCCTGGGTGGCACAGCGGTTAAGCGTCTGCCTTCGGCTCAGGGCGTGATCCTGGCGTTATGGGATCGAGCCCCACATCAGGCTCCTCTGCTGGGAGCCTGCTTCTTCCTCTCCCACTCCCCCTGCTTATGTTCCCTCTCTCACTGGCTGTCTCTATCTCTGTCAAATAAATAAGTAAAATCTTAAAAAAAAAAAAAAGCAAGAACAAAAACAAATCAGTAAATTAGATGGTTAATTCTTTAAACTTGTACCCTTTTAAAATAAAGCTTTATAATATTTTTTTCCTACAAAACATGTTTCAAAATTAGATTAAAGGGCATGTTTCATCTAAATTTTACTATAAATATGTTGCTCCTGAAAAAATGGAATGTGAGCTGAACCC
Source organism: Ursus maritimus (assembly GCF_017311325.1). Lineage (NCBI taxonomy): Eukaryota > Metazoa > Chordata > Mammalia > Carnivora > Ursidae > Ursus > Ursus maritimus. The sequence continues at coordinate 11,867,814 of NW_024424786.1, forward strand.
TCTGGATAGGAATTCCTGTTGATCACCTGACCTTTGTCCCCAAGGGTCTTTGGTACACTTCAGTCTTTATTGAATATCAGCTTTGTGTTAGTCACTGGACTTTTTTGTACTAGGTGTAATGTTCCAGGCAACAGTAGGGTTTGCTTAAGATTTAAAAGAATCAAATTCTTTGTTTAAAAAAAGAAATCCAGCCTAGATTTTCATGGTCTTCAGTTACCTCATTTCTATAATAGGGACAATATTAATTTATATCTCTCTAGGATGGCTTTGGTGGCGATCAACATAATAATGTAATTTCTTTAATTTTTTAAATTAAATTTTTTAAAGTAAATTTTTTAAATTAAATCTTTTAAATTTCTTTAACCAAGAAATACTGCTGGAAGATCAAAAATAAACCATGTTGTAAGGACCCTAGAATTGAACATCTCAGTAAGCGAAGTTGGCTGTTTTCCAGACTTGCTTTTACAAAAATATTACTTTGCATTAGAATTTTTATTTTACTAATTTTTCAAAATAAAGCTTAATATCAGATGTTTATTATAGAAAACTTGAAAAATATAGAAAACAAAATGACAGTCTTTTGCCCCCTGATACCACTCTGAGTTAATTACTGTTAGCATTTTGATGAATACCTCAGTTATGTTTCCTCACCTGAAGGAAAGGACCCCTTCAGGTGAGTGAAATTGGGCCACCAGCTTCAACCCCACTGCCAGCTGCTGGTACTAGGGAACAGATTGAAACTGAGAGAAGACCAGAATCTTCAAAACCCAGAAGCAGCAGACGTCCTAACTTATGTCCCGAAACCTCTTTATGTTCCACGTTCACGGACTAAGAAGCTTGCAGTGTAGCATTATGGGCTCAGGGTCCGTTTGTGCACACTGTTCACTCCTGCTTTTCTTTCATCTGCATCAGGCTAATCATTATGCATTTCTAATTAGAATATTTTAAACACTCTCTAGAGCGACGTTTTCCCAAACACTGTGTAATCAGGTGAGGGACACCTGCCTGGGACTCTGAGCGTCTGATAGTCTTTCCCAGTGAATTCTGTCGCACATCCTGCCGAGTACTCAGGTTCAATTACTGGAAGATTAGATTTCTCTCTTCGCCCCCCACCCCCGCCCCGCCCTCCCCCTCCCCCCTTTCCCCAGCCTTGAGAGAAAGAGAATAAATGATCAGCCCCAGGAGGGTGTGCAGCCCGGTGAGCGCAGCCCGTAGACCCGAGCGCGGGGCCGTCGCCGGGCACCCCTCCCTCTCCCCGCGCCGCCTCTAGCGCGAGTGACAACGCGCCCTCCAGGCTCGGGAGCAGCAGCGTGCCGAACAATCCCGGGCAGGGCTCGCCTCGCTGGTGACATCACTGCCGAAGATACTCCCCGCTCACAGTGCCTGCCTTCGCGAGGCGTCCGTCCGTTTGTCCGTTTCCTTCCGTCTGCTGCTGGAGAGGGCTCTTCACCGGCCGGGGACAGAGCCGGGCACCGAGGAGCGACAGGACCCGGAGGAGGAGGGAGAGCAAAGGCAGCGAGGAAAGGAGGACCCCGGCAGGCGACAGCATGAAATTCAGCCCCGCGCACTACTTGCTGCCTCTCCTGCCGGCGCTGGTCCTCAGCACCAGGTGAGTCCGGGAGCGTGAGTGACCCGAGCCAAGGGGCGCTGCCGGTGGGTTGGTCCTACGGCAGGTCACTTGTGGGGGCCAAGGACAGACACTTCAGCTGTTTGCATCTCCCGCCTAAGTTAAAGGGTGCCTCTGTGTTTCGGGCTCTGAAATCCTTCCGGGAGAGTAGAGCCCTTTTCTAGTTATCCTAGCCCTTAGAGAAAGTCTTAGTGTTCTTACCAGTGAGAGGACTAAGCGCTTTCCCTTTCAAAGAAAACATGTTTTCCTCCAGTCCTCCTACTAGGGATAACAGGCAGTAGCAGACCAAAATAAAGGAAATGGAGAGACAAGGAGGGAATTGTCACCAGGCAGTCTTTACATTACAGCGGTCTTAATAGCCACAGAGCTCACCTCCTCCAAGTGTGTCTGATTTTAGGGTACCAGGACCAGAGAAAAATGATTCATCCCGGAAGATGGTAAGCCTTGCATAAAAGTTCCTGGACTTGTGAAATGGCCTGTTTTAAGGTCTTGAGTGGGCTTAGTGGTAGGCATTTTCATTTGGCTGTCTTGTGAACAGGTCTAATTAAAGAATACACAAGGCGATTAAAAGTTAGAAAACACTCTCAGAGTGCTGATGCAGAGACCCTAGTCAGAAACAATTAAGTACTGTACTCTGTCACTGGCCACAGATGGGACTTTAAGCCCCAGCACAGAGAAGCTATTTTTAGTGGAGGTTTAAAATGCAGTGGTTGAAAAGAGTTTTGTGACTCCCCACTGTTGATCAAGTCCCAAAGTTGGTGATGGGTTTGCGTTCTTCTTCCTCAAGAGAAACACAAAGGTGGTCTGTTTCATTGCCCGGGACTGAGCCTTTATTCTGTATGCCCTTAACATCATATTGGCAGCAACCTCTTTCCCTTGGCTACTATAAAATAAAATAACCCTCGCAGCATGAGGATCGTTTCAAATCTCTGTGAATGGAAACGTTATCTGATTGTGCATCTGATGGAAAATGAAGAGGGGAAGCAGGGTTATATCAAATTCTGAAATTAAGAATGAAGAAAACTCATTATCTATAAAAATGAGGCAGTAAAATTCTTGATTCCATTCCTAATCTATACATCCTCTTTTAGACTCTTCTAACCAGACTTTCCTTTTAGAGTGAGGACTCTTTGATTTAGCCCTAATTGTTCATAAACTTAGTCTTTCCTTTCAGACAAAGCCCAGGTGACTTTCCCAGACTAAAATGGAATATGAGATATATATATATCTTAATTTTTCTAAGGGTTGCTTTGTCACTTCGGTTCACAAAATGCAGATGGTTTTAAAATCACTTTGTTTCCCAGTATTATAGTAACTTGCTCCAATTACAGAACCCATTTTAGTACTTGTGGTTAACTCTAAATGACTCAATGTAAAGTGTACATCAGTCATCTTTTTTAAGTGTCTTGCCATTTACTCTGAACTCTTGTATTGTAGTTTAATAATTGTGATTTCTAGAAAAAAGAAATTCTCAAAGTTTGGACACTTAAGTAGGTGCCTGTGATCATATGCACAAAATAATAAATATTTAAACAATAGAAATCCAGCCCACAATGATTTTTAAAGACAGTGAAAATCTCTAGTGTTCTAAAAGTACATTTGCTTCTTAAGGATGCTATCATTTAAGTGGCTCAGGAAGCTGATAGTCTCTAGCTTCTAAAGTTTTAGTGTTGGTTACATAATACAAAGAGCCATCATCTTTCCTTTTACGGAAGTGTTAATTTTTATTAGGATAAAATTTTTAAATATCCAACACATTTATTACAACAAAAATTAGAATTAGTCATTCCTAGTTTAGTTTAGATATGAAACTTCTGCATTGTCGTTTGTATGTAAAAACTTATGTCAGGTCTTTAAATTTTCCTTTTTGCAGCTCAACAGAAAGGGCATGTTGGGCTTAAAAAAGTGAAACTTTTCATAGAAAGTGAAACTTTTCATAATCAGTGCCCTGTCTTGTGATTACTCTGTACTAACTTATTTTACTGGATATCCAGATTACCTTGTGACAGCAGATTTGACAATGAATATCGTACTATCAAATATGTCATTTTGCAAGAAGAGATGTTTTAATGGTTTCTAACAGAAGGCCATTCTCTTTGTGATAGGTAAGATTTCTTGTAGGTATATGGTCCATGTGCAGACTAGAACCTCAACTAAACAGGTTTGTAGGAACAGTTGCATTAGTAGAGGTGAGTTTATTGTCCTGCTGAGAAAAAAAAAAAAAAAAAAGAAAACTGTAGCTCAGCCATGAGCACCTGTGACAGTGGTTTTTCTAGCCAAAGATGTGTTACTTAGTCAGTGCTTTTCCGTGTGAAGCAAGTGGCATTTCACATGCTTAAATCATGTGAAAGCATTAGCAAACAGTGGCAGTTACTAGATATTCTTATAGCCTTTGGATGGTATCACTTTTATCACCAAATTCTTTTTAAAGTGTTATGAATGTGGATCTGAGACTCTTAATGCAAAAAAAAATTGTATTTGTTTCAACATCCCTTTCTCTGGGCATAGCCCTTTAATACCACACTGTTATTATCTTCCCAAGCGGCCTAAAGTTTAGTTTTGTTTTATAGTTAAAGGAACGTGTTCACTAAAACACATGTTGCATGTAGGGAAAGATTGTTACTATATAATAGTTTCCTATCCACAGAGATGAAAACCCTAAACAATTTTGCCTTTTTTTTTTTTTTAAGATTTTATTATTTATTTGACAGAGATAGAGACAGCCAGCGAGAGAGGGAACACAAGCAGGGGGAGTGGGAGAGGAAGAAGCAGGCTCATAGCGGAAGAGCCTGATGTGGGGCTCGATCCCAGAATGCCGGGATCACGCCCTGAGCCGAAGGCAGACGCTTAACCGCTGTGCCACCTAGGCACAATTTTGCCTTTTAAATATGAATTTTTTTGGATAGCTTTCTGTTTTCGTTTGCTCTTCGTCTTCACATTTTTGTAACAACTTTAGATGCTGAAGGCCAAAAATTCCATCATTTTCACCATAGTGAACAACATTTCAGTTACTTTGTCTTGGAAAAAAAAGTTAAATGTTCACCATCAACAATAAGCAAGAATTGTTTTACTGGGGTAACTTTATGGGGTTATGTAAACCCTGTAGAGTTAAAAAGAGAACTTTAATTTTCTGTATATTGTCCCTCCTGTTTAGAAAGTACATACAAATTCAAAACATCAAGTTAATGTTATAAATTATAAAGCTAATGCGGAAACCCATTTAACCTGTGCACAAATAAATGTGGTCAGAGAAAGCAAACATATGTTGGTTTAATAGTTTTAGAGTAGAATGACTCTACTTTTTAAAGAGCTTCCTTCTGTAGAAGTATTAAATTGCTATTCCAAGGTAGCCAGCAATTCACTTCAGAAAGAAGTAGTATAGGTATTGAAAGGAATAGTAGGGTGAAAAAATCTTTAGAAGTTCTTGGTGAAAAGGGACCCATGGAGTGCTGGAGAAGGCTTGTGCTTTANNCTGCTGAACCTCTGTTCCTTTATGCTGTGATTCTACTCTTGATGCCTTTGGTTTATTGAGTTTTAAATGACTTAATGGGGAGAGAAACATGGCAGGGGAGGAATGAAGGTCTACTGACTTCTGGTGGTTTTCCATCAAGCAAGAACTTTAAGCAGATGGTGGCTTAGAGTCCTCCCTATAGGAGTCACCTTAGAGGTCTCTCTTGGGCCCTCTGATCAGCAGTCATACCACATGTTCACTTTGGAATCTATTTTTAGATGATACTATATATTAAAGATGCTCTAGGCTCTTATTTGCTCTGTGCCTTAATCTAACCTCAGAATTAAACTGATTAATAGGATAAAGACTAGAATCACAATAAGCACCTTTTTAAAAAATTAAAAAAATAAATTTGATGCAGGAAGCAGTCTTCCTTAACACCCACCCACCCCCAGGTTGATATTAGGTAATTGTGGGTTTGTTTTCCCAAGCCCCACATAGAGTGAGTCTTGCCACACACACTTTTATATGGCCCTATGTACATAGGCTAAGAAGATATTAACAAGCAAATTTTTGACTTTCCAAATTTCAATTCTGGACCTTAGTTGCCTATTTCCAATGGCAATTTTTAAAATGACTTATTTATGGGTTATCTTTATGGGTTAAATTCCACTCATGACTAATAAGAGACCCCTCAAACATTTATGACTTGATCACAATTGTCCCAGACCAAACTCCATGCAATTGGAAGGAGGAATTTAACCTACACACCAGGAAGCAAAAATCACTGACACCACTGTGGGGTATGTGATTGTAATGATACAGTGTTTTCACAAGAGTGTCATGAGAGCACTTGTGTGTGGTACGTGTGCTTGAGAGCCTGTTTTTGACTGACCTCTAAAGGAAATCCCTTTAATAAATATGGCTAAATCATTTAACCTGATTAAACAGATATTTAATATTACGTTTTCTTCTCCAGCAAAGAAAAAAAAATCCATTCGAACTTCATAGCCTTTAGAAGTTGTCTGAGATGTTTTCATTATCACACCTGCAATGTGTGCCTGCAATGTGTCAGGCATCAGGACAGTAAGATATTAGATACAGATGCATGTCTTCATAATCTAGTCATGTACAGAAATAGTGGTAAGGCAAAATTGGATAAATAGCAACAAACACTTTAAAGTTCTAGATATGAACAGAGAAAACAGTGAATAATGCCACTGAAGAAGTATCAGGAGTAACTTCCACTTTCAAGGACAGTGAGAGAAGGAATATTTTGTAATAAACTTTAGCATCCCGCAGCACTTGCTAACCATGTGATGTTAGGTAAATTGCTTATCCTATCTAGTTTTCTGATGAAGAAAATAAGACTACCTGTAGAAACCACCAAAGATATAAGGACTGAATGAATGAGTTTATTTAGGAAAAGAGCTTGCGTATTTCTTGGGACATAGTAAGTGATCAACCAGGGCTTAGCCTGGTTGTTACTTTGATTATACTCACAAAATGTTTGTATCTGTGATTGATCAGGACCTAGAAAAATAGGTGAAAATTGGATACAAGTCAGTTGAATGACAGAAAATTAACAAGAATTACAGTTCTTGTCTAAAAGAAAATATTGGCAAAGAAGAGAGAAAGCAATAGAAGTAATGAGGGTTACCTTGTTACTAGGCTGGTCTTTCAAAAGTGTTTTGGTGGCAAAGTGCCTGGGTGGTGCTGTGCACTTTGGCAAACACCATGAAAAATTGTGTTATCATATAGAATATGACTTAGCACAAAAGTACATATTTAGCTACCTGTATATCTATTTAAAATTTAATTGTATGTATAGCACATACGTAATATCAAATCAAAGCCAAGAGCACAGGTGTCAATAAAAGGATGCTTTAAAAGTGCATAAGCAGGAGTGATATAAAAGGTTCTACAATTTTATTTTCTACTTATCAGTTGATTTCATAATCTGTTAACAATCTATGAAATACATTTTCTTTTAATTTTCCTAAATATGTAACGCAGATTTTTTTTTTTTTTACTATTGAGAACAATTTGAAAACCAGTGATATAGAAGAAACTCAACTATGTCTGAAGAATCATCACATGAAAGCGTTATCCCTAAGCTAATTTTGAAAATGACTTTAGAGGTCATCTAATTTCAATTAGTTTGCACGTATTTTTTCATAAAATTTTCATAGTTTCGCCAAGAAATTCTGATGATTAAATGAAAATATTTTTTTACCATAGATTATTGTGTGTATGTGAACATGTGTTGATGTCTGTTAATGTAGTGAATCATAGAAAAGTATGATTTGCTGCTACGGGGAGATATAAAGCATAGGTAATGTTAAGTCTGCATCAAAAAAAGGACACGTTTACTGGGACATCTACGAACTTTGCTTCATAATTATAGGAGGCAAAAAAAAAAAAAATCAAAATAAACCATCACGTTCAAATACAAGCTGAAGGTCAACCAAGTAAACAGTGTGCTCTGAGAATGCTTTCATAAACTCTAGGAGACATCGTTATACCATAGGTAGTGATTGCATTGCAATTATGTCTGACTTGTTTGGTGTTGCTTTCAAGTGTTTTAATCTCTTTGAGTGTACTTTAAAGAGTTTGTTATTGGGAAACATACTGTGAATATAAGGTTGCATTCTAGTCTAAAGCCCTTCATTTTAGAGATGAGAAAAGTGAGGTCCAAAGTGACAGACTCATCTAAGGCCACAAAGAGAAACCAGAACAAGGACTTAAACTTTTCCCCAATATTCTTTCTGTTCTATCATGTGACTGCTTTCCATAGCATAGCTCCTCTGTAATTAAACCATATTTGTGTAGTTGGTCCCTACAATATATCCAGAATTATTCCAGTTACTGTGGAGTACGAAGTAGTTCTAAAACGTCCTCTGAGCACATATACTCATGATAGAACAACAGGCTATTGTCAAAGGAAATCACAGCAATGCAGAGTTGAACACCATTTATTTGTCTATATTCAGTTGTTTTTTGAAGAGTGAGCTGGCTTAAAAAGAGATTCCAGGTCATTTTCAAAACCCAAAACAGTCATTAATGAGTTCTCACCTTTGCACACAATTTACCTCTCAAGCAATACACCTCTAATGGTTCCTGTTGATTTTTCAGTTCTGTTGTGAGGTGATATCATTAGTGCCTTTGGGATCTTTTCACTGAAACTATTTCCTATAAATGTAGTTCTAGCTAGGCATTTGTTTTTATATTCCTTTCCTGGTAAATCTATGCTGTAATTCTGTGGTATTGTTCAATGGGAAACATACTCAACTATCTTACAAAGATGAGTTCCCAAATATGTTCACATGAGCTTTATGGTGAGCATACATTTTGTTTGGTTTACGTGTGTCTACATTTTCATCATGGCCATTGAGTAACTTATATAGCATTTTTAAGGTCGGGTGGTCATAGATTTTATCCTGCATGTACATATCACAAGCTCCTTTTCTTTGGATATGTTTCTTAACCATTCAGACTTTAATTTCTCATCTATAAAATGGAAAATAATAATGTCCATCATTTAGGGTTTTTAGGATTAAAGAAAATGTACTAAAGTGCTTTGTCAGTGCACATAGCTGTACTAAGCCATGTCAGCTATTACTATAGGTAGAGATTACAATTTAGTGTGTTGATTTTATATTGGATATCTTAAGCAACCAACATTTAATGATTTTATTAAAAATCAAAATAAATTCCTGAAGTGAATTGATTGGTATAGCCAAAATCATAATATTTATTTTCTGATAAGATTTTGCTGGGGGTAGACAGTGAAGGAATTGAGCCCAATGATTGATCCTTGGGGGAAAAATGGAAGCTAAAACATGCAACAACTTGCCATCTTCCAAAATAGTCCTTGCTGCTGAACTAAGGTATTGGTAGCAGCTATTGCAGGTTCTGGACCAGCCTTCATCTCATGTCCTAATAGAGGATGTGACTTCCTCCTGCCTATCCTCCAGAGGATTATTAGGGTTTCTGATTTCCTGTCCTTCAAACTAATATTCAGAACACTCTGAGAGGAAGCACTTAAGTGGGCAGGGTTTACAGGAAGTATTTGCCCTGTCATATGGGTTAAATTCAAAGAATATGAACTCAGACTTTGGATTAGCCTCACTAGCTACATGATTTAATGTCAATTAACAGCTCTAAGCCACATTTTCCTCATCAATAAAAAAAAGTGATAACAATGCATCTCTGATTTAAGAGTATTTAATAAGCTAATGTGTAAAAAGAATAGTGTCTAGAACAGAGAAATTCAACTCAATATGTTTCCATTCTTATCTGATTGAAAGGGATTAGAGCAATTTTACCTTACCAGAGTGTACTTTCATTTCAAAAAGAGCTGTCCTTCATCAACATACATCTCAGGCTGGTGTGGACAAGACAGAAGTATTGGTGAAGAGATTTTGGAGATCAGTCCCATCTTTGCTTATCACAGATGATAAAACTGAATGGAAATACTGTATATTTTCCTTCTAAATTCATGCAAATAATTTGAGACCAAAGTAAAAGCCAATTCTGTGACATCCTAACCAATCCCAGTTAGCAACATTGATTTAAACACCTGCAACTTCCTCAAGGAAAAAAATAAGAAAAACAAGTATGCTTCTATTTTGGGTCTGAAAGTTCTAAATTATGTTGCCAATAGTTAAACATTAAATATAGTTATTAAAATTATATTACCATAATATGTTAATGCCTTTAAAGAAAGTTCATTTTTCAATTTTACCTGAAGATGAGAGAACCAGAGAGGTCTATCTTAAACTAGGACAGCATAACAGCTGCAAGCCTTTTTGACGAGTCGAGGGTTATGGACTCTAATCATTCTGTGTTCTCACATGGGGTAAGGTTGGTCATGGCCTCTGCAAAATGGTGGAGAAGGGGCTGGGATGGCAAATGGAAACAAAAAACCTAACACACTAGGTCTCTGAATGCTGTATGCGTGGACAGAGATGGTGGCAGTGGAGAGGAAAGTACCAGATTACTAGCCTTCCTGTTTTCATTGTTTTTTTTTCTGTTATTGTTATTTTGTTTTTAAAATTCTCTTTTCTAATGCTTGCAGTCATTCATTGGTTGTCTTTACAGTGAACTAAGCCATTTGCATTGGGCAGGAAAGAGAGGGGGAAAAAAGACAATTATAAAAGAAACAAGACAATGCATGAAAAATTGAAGTGACATGTTGGCAAGAAGCAGAGATGGTTGAGGAAGCTTTGTATTGTTGAGAGCATGTAGCTTTTTCCTTCAGATGCCACAGAGTGAAATGTGAGCTTATTCTACAAATAAGTTCATATGAAAATAGGGCAAACTTTTCTTTTTCTGACACTACAATTTAGAAAAATATTGAAAGGTATCAGATCCCTTTTGTGTGTTGTATGTATCTTTCTTTCAGTTGGCCCTTTGATACAACATGTAAGTTACAGATTCAGCCAATATTTTTGAGGACTAATTAATTACCTGAAAGTGTGCTAGATGCTTGCTTTCTCTTAACTTAACCCTTCTTTGCAACCCATTTTACTTACACACCTATATCTTGAGGGAGACTGAGTTTCGGACTCATTAAATGATCAACCTACATTCTCCCAGCTAGGAAGTAGTTAGATTTGAACCCCTTTATTCTGAAAATTGCTTTATGAATCAATCTATAGCACTGGCCATAGGAGTTAATTTCTGAATAAATACACGATGAAGAAAAATAATGTATGATACAAATAAGAATGCCAAAACTAAACCATGCTGACAAATAACTGTTTACATGAGGTGGGACAGGCTACATGAAAAATATTCTTAGAATTACACCGGCAACTAGTATGTTATATATTAAGTATACCTCAATTAGAAAATATTAAAAATAAAAAGATAAAAACAATCTGCTATTAAAAAATAACTTCTTAAACCAGCCCAAGAAATTCATTAGTTTGAAGACCAGCCAAATTGAAGGCTTTATAATAAATACAAGAGTTTGTCAGCTAATACTCCTATTCCTATGTAGAAAACAGTCTTTAGGTCAATGTTTCTCAAAGTATATTCCTCAGTGTACCTAAATTAGAATGCCCTGGGAAGCTTGTAAAAAGGCAACTTCATGATCCTTACCCTTAGACTTACTAGATTAGATTTCCTGAAGAAGTTAAGTGGCCAAGGAATTTTCATTTTAACCTGGACCTCAGGTGCTTCCAATGCACAGGAAAGCTTTGAAGTCACTGGTCCAATATTTGAGAACTATAGAGTCTAGAACACTTTGAAACCTTTGGCATTTATTCAACATGCATGTTGCAGCTGAAGTCAGGATGATGGAAATATGGTGATGTTTTGGCAAAAAAATTCTGCCTATTTTTACATGTATATATATATATATATATATATATTTTAAAGATTTATTTATTTATTTGACAGAGAGCACAAGCAGAGGGAGCAGCAGGAAAAAGAGGGAGAGCAGGCTCCTTGCTAAGGAGGGAGCCAGATTATGGGGCTCAGTCTCAGGACCCTGGGATCATGACCTGAGCTGAAGGAAGACACTTAACAGACTGAGCCACCCAGGTGTCCCTACACGTATATAAATTTAATAACTACGTATCTTCTTATATACGAGGCCGCATTTATCAGTCAAGTTACATGAGAATAATTCCCTGCCTCATTAAAAAGAAAAAAATTGCAGAGGGCTGCAAAGGGTGGAGAAAATAGTCAAACAAAACTGTATTAGTGGATTTAACAGGGACCATACACTATTTAGAAACTGAAAAGAATGAAAACGTAACTCCACTTCCTGCCCCGTGTTTATTGCTCAAGTTATATGACAAAGATGCAATGAAAACCAAGATCTGCATGAGGCTCTACAAATGCTGATTGTTTTCTACTTGGGGCAGGAAATCAGTTTTCAGATGAAGTAGAAGTAATATTTAGCCTGAGAAAAATGTTTTGATCACCCCCCCACCCGCACACACACACACACACACACACACACACACACACACACACACACACATTCCACCACCTGCCTTAGCAGCACTTGGTTTTTCATGATGCGGAAAAACAGTTTTCTGGATTCATTTTCTGGATTAAGCTGAATTGCAGCCATGTTAGCCATATTGTGTCCGTTCTTTTCCTTTCTGCAGTTTTAGTTCTCCTAGAAGAACAAAGGAATCAAAAGATGATACAATAATGCATAATCACTATTATAGAGTACTTTAAACCAGGTTAAGCCTCACAATAAACCTGTGATGTGGTTACTGATGTTGCCTTTGGTCTATACATGTGGAAACTAAGGCACACAGGGATTAGATTACCTGGCCAAGGTTGTAAACTGGTTAAGTGGATTCTAAATTCAAATGCCAAATGGCACTAGAGCCCATGCTCTTAATTACTATGCTACAGCGCCTCCTAGCGTGTGATGTAAAGCCCTGGAAGGAGCCCGTGTCAGCTTGTGTCTCTCTCATCTGTGGGTTCTGATTTACATAGTGAGAGAAGGAAAGAAAAATGTCCTCTCCGGTATCCCCTGAGCTCACAACTAAGTTTCTAACTAAAATATTGTGTATTTCTGGGCGCCTGGGTGGCTCAGTCAGTTAAGTGTCTGCCTTTGGCTCGGGTCGTGATCCCGGAGTCCTGGAATCGAGCCCCACATTGGTCTCCTTGCCCGGCAGAGAGCCTGCTTCTCCCTCTGCCCCTGTTCGTGTGCTCTCTCTCTCGTTCTCTCTCTCTCTCAAAAAAAAAAAAAAAAAAAAAAAAAAACTTAAAAAATATAATGTGTATTTTGTTCTCATTGTGAAAGAAAATAATCATATTTATTTAATATTGTCTTTATTTGTGGATATTGTTTTCCAAAGTCAAAACCAATGAACTACAGTGTTCTACTGCCTGAGTCCCAAACGCATCCAAATTTTAACCGTGGGTCTTAGGAACACGTGGTAGAAATCAGACTGACCTGATTGAAGTTCAGCACCTTCTACCTAAGTGGTCCTGGGTAGTGCTCTCAACTTCTCAGACTCATAATTTAATTTTTAAAATCTATAACAGTGATTAAAGGCTTGTTTGTTTGTTTTAAGAATTGTGCTACACAGTTCTCCAGGGTAACTTTATTTAATGCTTTTCCATACCTTATGAAGGTATTTTGCAGATTAGAACATTAAGGATTAGAGAAGTTAATACCTCTAAGGTTACAAAATTACTAAAACGTAGAGATGGAATTTGAACCCATCATTTATTAGGCATATGCCTTATGGTCAGGCTTCTCAGACAAAAAGTGCTAACACTGGAATTTGTGGTGTCAGGCATTTGGGAAGTAGCTCAGAAACAGCTGTTGAGAACCTAACGCAGACTAGTGTAGGAAAGGGGACTTGTGTTCTATGCACAGGGATTTCCGACCTGGGGGATTCAGTGCGCAGATTATGCCGCATTTATAAGCAAACCCTCATAAACCTCCCCATGTCACAAGTAATATCACCTTTGGTTTCAAAGATGTGAAAAGCAACAGACTCATCATTTGAACTCAGTCTATCTTGAAGACTAACCTAAGAAGTCAGATTTTGCTTAGGAGGCTTATGCGCTGATGGTTTACTGAAACTACACTTCCACTGGTCGTCAGAAGATGGCACTGTGAAGTACAAAGTGCGGTACAATCCTCTCTGGGTCTAGATTTAACCCCTTTAAAAACTGACACATCTCAAAATTGGTGTCTTTAAAAAATGGCTTGATTTCACATCAAAATCAAGATGTATGTATGTATATGCACGTATAGGTATGTATGTACCGGTATTTATGCATGTGAATAACGTGCTTTATAGTATATATAGTATATTACAATATATATATATATAATTTTAATCATGTAAAAAACGTAGATCTTTTAAAGTTTTCTGAAAACCTATTCTTAAAAATAGTCTTTATTTAGTAGCATTCTGCTGTTAGTTTAGTTCCATTCATCACTGTAGTAATTCCTCTATGTCCACTTTCTTCCATAAGGAGAATTAGACCTGAAAATTGAAAAATGTACCCATTTCCTCTACATACTCTTTTACTCGAGGGACATATTAAAAGGGTTCTAAAGGACAGATTTAAAGGGAAAGTAGGCATCATGTGAGGAAGACATGCCTGACATTTTTATACTTTTATTTTTAAAGATTTTTAAAAATTTATTTGACAGAGGCTGCCTGCGCACAGGTGAGGGGGAGGGGCAAAGGGAGCTGGAGAAGCAGACTCCCTGCTGAGGACACAGGCTCCTGAGGACACTGAGCCTACTGAGCCACCCAGGTGCCCCATTTTTATGCTACTTAAATTTTAATTTTCATACATGCTTATATATTTTCACATGACCCATGCAGCAATTAATAACAACCCCTTTTTATAAAAATGGGGAGGCTGTTACTCCTGTCGGTAGGGGGCCCATACCTGAGGCTCTTGAGTTCCACTTTTATAGCGTCAGATCCAGTGTCTGGTGAGAGCCTGCTTTTTGGTCCCGTGAGGGGTCCCTGTGGGGTGGAGAGCAGTGAGAGAGGGCACACACTCTTGTGTCTTTTCTTTTAAGGGCACTAATCTCATCATGACGGCTCCACCTTCATAACCTATTACCTCTTAAATCATATTTCAGATCTCAATGGGTCTTTCTGCCCAGCCCTTCAGTTTTACGAATGTATGAATTTAGGCTCCTAGATATCAAGTAACTTACCAAAAACAGGTGCAACTACTTAATAGCACACTAAGACAAAGGAAAAAAAAAAAAAAAAAGAAGACGACTTTGCATGTTTTTATTGGCAATGCAGCATCAGTCTTTCATAAAAATTGAGAACACCATCATCATGATCTTGAGCTTACCTAATCATTGTAAAACGTTCTTAAAAAATTACAAATTAATAATTATGGCGGTTTTTGTTTCAGATGTCTAAAATGTTCTTTAACACAAGTGTAAACGTTTAAAAAAAAACCAAAAAACCTCAGTGAGTTCAAGTTCTTAGTTCCTTTCTAACACTTGCTACTAAGGTCAGCATTAGCTTATGTATAATAAATATATCTTGGCTTGTCAAAATGGGTCTTTTACTTTCTGGTACTAGTGTTTTCTGCTTTCTGGCATAGTTTTACTCTGTCTCTCTTTTTCTTTATTATTTTAACAAAATAGGTGATGATTTTTATTTATTTATTTTTGTCGCTTGAGAGAGATTAACATGATTTTCTTTCAATTGCTGGAGACAAGCTATCATCACAAACTTCTTTTAAAAGAATGAAAATTGTATTGGCTGACAACCAAATGACCAAAAATACAAAATAACCAGAAATGGAGCCATGTTGGCCTGCTTTTGAATGCATAAAAGATTTGAATTTATCTGAGCTAAAAAAATCTGTACATGAAAGAAAAATCTGTGGAGTCATAAGATGGTTAGTCATAATTCTGTAGTAATCTTTGGCAAAGTTTTCTTTTTATAATCAGTGTAGTGAGTAAGAGAAAGAAATGGATGAGACTTGTTTTAAGCCAACAACTGTATCTTAAAGTATTTTCAGATATTAAGAAAATACAAATTTATCAGTAGCCACTTTTAGATCCTGTTTCTTTGTGACTGTTTTAAGAATTAAAAGTGTACAGATTATTATTTTTTTTTAATATACTCATGACCTATATAATACAAATCCCATATGGCTTTGTCTGTGGCTCTTTCTATTCATCATCCCTTACAGTGACGACTAAGTTGCAGGGCCAGGATTGAGACCCTAGACTCTGATTCCAAAGCCTAGGTTGCACCATGGAAGATGAATGGATGAATCTCATTAGTAACAAACAACGGCAAAATTCTGGCAGAAATGTGTGAATTGCTCTTTCAGGAAACCACCAACATTTGTCTACCTGTAACCTTTCAGGCGCTGAATGTACAGAGTGTTTATCCCAAAAAAAGTGATGAAAAGGTGATAGGCTAGGAAAGTAAGAGTTGCTAGACAATAAGTGGAGGTAAGTGAGAATGGAATTGATTCAGTGTTTTGATGTGCGCACGTAGAGAACATACTGTAAATACTGTCAGGATTCCCTGGCTGTGTGTTGTCATAAGCACAGTGGTTTGGGGGGATGAAGGGCAGACAGATCGTTGGATAATAGAATGTTTTAAGGATAACTAGTGAGCACAGTGCCCATCAGCTAACTCCGGTGATGCATCACTGGTGTTGAGCTTGAGTTTGTGGAAGAGGAGTCTGGATTGATGGGAGAGAAATCCTTCGCTGAATACGGACTATATTTCTGGATTGTTTTGCTTTCTTCTGGCAATAAAAAGGACATATAAGCCAAAGTGGCAGAAAGAGGGAGATAAGTCGTCGGTGATGATGAGTCCCTTATTCCTCATCCGTAGTGAAACGGGGTGTAGTGACATGAGAAGAATGGATTCAGAGTAAGTGTGCTTGCCTTATACGTGAGCCACCCTCAACAAATAGTCCCCCCATTTCAGGGGAGCTCAGAACGTAGCTGCGTGGGGCTGCAGCAAGAATGAGGGAGGCACACAGTGGTATTGGGGGCAAGCACATAACCAGATCAGGCCCCTGCCTCCCTCCAGCCCAACTCCCCACTGGACAATTCAGAATTTCATTTCGTGGGGGATGGTGTGGTGCCTTCTTTATAGAGAGCCAGCTGGATTTATGTTGTTTATATAAAGAAAATTATTAATATAATTTTGTGGTCAGGTTTTGAGCATTTTTTGTTTTTTGTTCTCTCAAGGATAAAGAGATGAGGTTATGATAACACAGCAGTATTACACGAAACTAATTACCAGGACCATTTTTTTTAAAGAATTCTCCCCACTGGTGTTGGAGCAAGCAATGCTGTTGGAGTGAGCCCCTCAGATGAAAAACAGCTCTGTTGGAATGCATAGCTCAGAGAAAGCCAAATTCATAAAACCAAGGATTGGATAAGACAGGCTCAAGCTCATTAGAGATAAACATAAAAGCTGACTTTTCCTATGACTTTGGGTCGGGTGTTCCAAAATGGGGAGTGAATGAACTATTAGTAAGACCAAAATTTGTAACAATCACTATCACTAAGCCTTTAATGCTGATTTGAGCTCGAGGGCTTGCAACTGAAGGATGCTGGGATATCAGTTAGTTGCTATTCCCAGATTTCCGAGCAAAGACTAGAGCCAGGAAGCCAGTCATAATTTTTTGGAAATTCACCCAGTTAAGCCAGGGCCTCTGTTACAGAGGATGTATGTTCATCCAGAGATTTTTTTTTTTCCCCCTCCCCTGGATTAGGTCATGGAATCCCATACTGCGCTCAGTAGCCCCCGATGTGTGTGGTAAGAGGATGGAAGCAGATAGTTAATGCTGGAGAGGCCACATCTTCTATAATGTATTCTCCTCCTTCTGGAGAGGTTTAATTTCCTGAACCCAAGGATCTTGAGCTATAAATGACACTTTGAGAACCAGCAAGAGGAATAATTTGACAACTGGTTGGTTTAATAGCAAAGAAGGACATGCAAATTGATTCAATTAATATTTACTAGTTAATATTTACTAAGAAACTGATAAATGCCAAGAAATAATGTTAATTGCTTGGAAACTCAGATGCATAAGAAATGGACCCTTTATGGAATGTGAAGGACACCATGGTCCAAGCAGAAGAGTAAAGATTCCTACCTTTGGGAATAGGAGAGAGCTGTGGAAGATGTCACAGAAATCAATGTCTCTTTTTGCTGGGGGGTTTTCAACACTTAGAGGGATGTTTTAGGCAGAAATTTTGCTTAGAAAAATAAATTCCAGGAAGAGAACAGCAATGTGTAAAGGCATTAAGATTAAAATAATTAATAATAATATTCAGACTCCATGGAGTATAAGCAGAACAGTAAGAAGGGAAATAGATGGGCAAACCTATCTTCCATACTAAAAAAATAAATAAAAATAAAAATAAATCCCCCTTTTTTTGTTATATAAATTTGGATTAAAATTTGTTACATAAATGAATCTTAGGTAACTTGAGTAGCCCCAGCAAATTCTATATTGAGTTTATATATAACTAATGTATTATCACTATCTACAAACACATTTTTACAATTTTCAAATAAGGCTATGACATTTTACCGTGTTTACAAGGAAATGAGACAGATCTGCCTGTGAGCAGGCACATGCATGCAGTATCTTCAGCCTTGTATGAAATTGTATAGTAACCATACAGTCTTGCCTGTATTAGGATGGGGAATTCCGATCACTGAGGGTATGGGTGGCTCAAAAAGTCCTCAACGTTAAGTTTCTACCTCCATAAAAGGAGGATAGGATTACAAGGCCTCAAGCAGGGGAATAACATAGGGAGGACATGTTCCGGGAAGTTGGCAGGGTATGAATTCAGTTCAACATCCAGCATTCTGGCTTGTGGAAGAAGCGACATAGTGTAATGGAATTTAGAGACTGTGGAGGATCTTCAAGGTGCCTAGGCCAGCTTCTCATCACTAGGAGTTCCCCTTTTTGTCAGTTGCTCTTTTGGCTGCCACTGGCTAACAAACACTTACCTCCACAAAAATGGTCTTGAGCACAAGGAGATTCTTCCCCCAGCCCTGAGTTTTATTCACTCTGTCAGTCAGCAGCACCTCTTCACATTTCTAATGTCCCCTGGTAGGGTTCCTCCTCCTCCCCCTTGGTGTTATGTATTTTCTCCCCCATCCGCCAACTCCCCTATGTCTAATTTGGCCTCTTCCCACCACTGGGTAGTATGCACCCTCTCCTTTAATGAACCCCTATGTCCTCTGCCTCTCACCCCCACAGGCAGCAACCATGTGTCTGTCTGACATGCAGGTAAAAACAGAATGGCCCCTGCCTCAAGGTAGGTGTGTCTCTGTGGTACAGTTGTATTCAGAGCTCTCCTGGGGACCAGGTGAAGCTAGTCTCCTGCTGGGACCACTTCTGTGCTGGACATTTTTTGTCTATATGTTATGTTTTCTTTTCACCTTTTGAAAGTATTTACTCATCCAGGTTAGTCAATGACAAAGGAGGCCTCTCTTAGGGGTTACTTTTAGGAAAACTGACCTGAGACAGAGATTGAGGCACTGGGTTTGAATCCCAGTCTTTCACATTACCATTAATTTTTAGAAATGAATGGAAAACCTAAAGCTATCTCCATGGAATGTGAGTAGGTCTTATGGAATATGAAATTCTGTGACCACACAAGGTGGGTAAGTTTGTTTGTTTTCTTTTCCTGGGTTTGATAATTTCTTGTTGCCATATATATATGTTTTTTCTCACATCATCCTTTGTAACACAAAATGCAGCTTATAAAAATCATGTTTTCTGTGTTCTAGATTGAAACATGTAAATGAAATCTTTTATGAAAAAGACATTTGCCTGTTCAAGCACTTTTTACGAAATGTTAAGAATACTCCCTACTGTCTTATATGTGAGAACTTCAACCTATTTCTTCAATTTCATGTTTTTTTCTTACATATCTAAGCAGTGACTCCAAAAAATCAACCATTTCATTGAGGACATCAGTCATATTGCTTGCATAGCTTTAATTATTTGAACCAATTTCTACAATTTACTTTCTTAAAAATCTATTTAAGAAGGTTGAGATTATCAGATGGTGTAAGGTAATTAAAAGAAAATTTAATCTTGACTTATTGAAGTATGATTTTTGTTGCTGCTCAAGGTTATTTTCATGTTGTGTCTGAAGAAAGAAAAATCTTTTATGTGTCTAATTATATTGAAGTCCTGCCTTTTTATCACTGAGAAAATAATTTCTCTACGATAAAATAACAATTTCCTTCATCATTTGGTTTTTAAAATGATATAGTCCAGGAATTAAGTTTTGAAATGTGGGCTGCTTAACACTTCTACCTAGTACGGTTCTACTGACATGGGAAATAAAATGGATGTGTTACAGGGAGAGGAATCTTTGAGATGGAGGGACTAAAAGGCCTTTAATTTATCCCATTTTATTAATGAATATTTTTTTAAAAATAGAGAACAATTAGTACTTATGTGTTAGCTATTGCTTCATTGATCTATTTTTGCCTGATTGATTTAATTTATTAAATATGATGTATAGATGAGCAGACCAAGGCTCAGATAAGTTAAGAGACTTCATTTTGTTAGCTAATCAATGGTGCAGCCAGAAATTAAGCCCAGGGTTGGATGTTTAAACCTAAAACCTAGGCTTTTTATCGCCTTAGCCAAATCATTAAAGTCCTTTGATTATTTTGAAGGAAAAAAATGATATATATATTTTCCCCTTGTCACATTCTGTATTTACACTTTGGCCTAATACAAAATAAATAACCATCTGAAGGTGTATTATCTTTTTCTACAAATATTCAGGGAGAAATCTGAATTTATTTTAGTGTGGGCTTTGAACACCTGTCTTTGGCTCTCTTTATCTCTGTTTTTCCTTCTTGTTTTCTCTCTCGGATGATCAACTCTGGCAAAAGGAGCTTCGTTCTTCCCCAGACCCAACTAATTTAATTGAATAAGAATTGGAGTAGGCAAGTAGGTTCTTAGATTTAGGTGTTTGGGATAATTTAGGGGGTATTCTAAGGGACAGAAGATCATAGTTTCAGAAGCAACAGATATTTCACCTCAAGAAAGTATAAGATGGTACTACAGCCTAAGTAAGAGGAATGTACAGCCCCTTCCTCCTCTTTGAAACCAATCTAAGAGAAACTGCTTAATATTTTTAAAGGGTACATTTAAAAATAAGTGTCCCTTGTCACAACAAGTTGTGAACTTGTTAAGTTGGTGAGTGAAACATCGGAAGATGATAGTGGATCTTAATGCACATTTATTGAGTTCTCTTAGTATTTCCACTTGCTTGTTCCTAGAGCAAAGCTAATTGGTAAACAGAGAGTGGCTTCCTAAACTAGTTTGCTCTCACAGTCGTTTCATCCTCTTTTCTGAAGTCTTGCTTTGTATTTTGAGTACAATTGTTCTTCAGACAATTTAAGGGCTGTTAATAGCACTCCTCAAACACTCTGATAACTTTATTCTGAATGAGCCTTGAGTTTTGAAGAGTCTGTTCTTTGTTGAAGAATACAGTCTGCCATCTGGGAGAATCTAAGTAGTTGAATATAGGTTTAGGGAGAAAGACAAAGATTTGAATAAAAGATTTTTTTCAAGGTTTTATTGTTTTCTATAGTCATACCACTTTGTATTTAATCCTGTTAAAAACAAAATGAAAGAAAGGAAGGGTGA
Organism: Ursus maritimus; assembly: GCF_017311325.1. Taxonomy (NCBI): domain Eukaryota; kingdom Metazoa; phylum Chordata; class Mammalia; order Carnivora; family Ursidae; genus Ursus; species Ursus maritimus. The sequence continues at coordinate 11,889,038 of NW_024424786.1, forward strand.
CATTTCCAGAATTAGGATTGGATTGTGAACATATTAGAAGAACAAGCCTGTTCATTTTCCCTCTAAAATTATCCCTCCGGAAAGTCCTTGGGAAAGATGTTTTGCGTCAGCTTTAGCGAGGCAGTTCTGCACATGTACTGAAATCTATTGTATTCTCATGTCTTGTTTGGTATTTTGGGGGAGGGGGGGAGGAGGGGAATTTCATTTATTGCTATACAAGGAATTGTACCTAAGATTTAGTGAAGTATCTTAATATACTCAATTTATAATATGCACTTTCTAAAAAATTAACGCTACTGCATTTTGCACAAAAATACTTTGGTTTGTTTTTCACTTGTTAGCATAATCATGAGGAAATTTTTCATTTCAGCCAAGCTTTAGACATGACGACATTGACAGCACAGACCTGAGATGTACAACCCAATATAACAACAAGAACAAAAGAACTTGGTGTCAGGCAGTTATAAAGGCTTTACTTCTGATTTCTTTAGCTTCATTAGTTTGCTTGAGTTATTATCTGATTTTAGAAGCTTCATAGTTGTGTGACTGTAGAGTGGCGTAACAATGCACAAAATCCCTAACGTCTAGGTTCTTGAATTTCAGAGAATTTAAAGGGGAGGATTTTGGAGATTCTACTCTCAAAAGGAGAAATCTGGTGAAAAGATAGCTGTCAAAATGCAATGGACTTATTACCAGCAGAATTAAACGAACCACACAAAGTTACTATCTATTCTAAAACTCACTAGTGTATGACCAAAAGGAGTGGTTGAAAATGGAACTGTTATCACCATGAAGGGAAAGCAGAATTGAAAAATGATTGAAATGATTATTTGTGTCTGTGATTGCATTTGAACATCACTTCGAAGCACTCTCTGCCATAGAAATCAGGTGTGAATTTTTTATGGTTTTTCTGACCATGGTTAGTATACATACATTTATTTTTTTAAAAAAATAAGGTTGCAAGATTATTGAGCTTGCACACAAGATCTCTGTGTATAAATTTAAATTTCAGTAAGTTGCTGAATAATAGTTAATGGAACTATTATGTAAAGGGGATTGAAAAACCTGATATTGTCTCCTCCTCTCATTCTCCTATGCTCAGTGATCCTTTTTGCAGGGGGAGAAGGGGCACACTGAAGCATGGGCCAAAATAAATTCCACTTACAGAAGAACTAAACCTGGGCCGGACTTGATTTAGGAAATTTAAATCTTGCAGTTAGTCCATAGGGATGCCGTTGAAAGACCAGAAACCTAATTTTTGTTAGCATTCCTCAAAATAAGCCAGCAGAGAAGATGATTCATATTAGTTAAACCTGTAAGAGCTTGAAATATAATCTGAAGTTCCAGTGTTGTCACTGAGGAGAAATTAACACTCAGTGGTGATAGATGCCAGTGTTTTCCAGTCACTACCTTACCCCTCTGTAGGGAAATACTCCTGGGTGGCCAAGTTGTGATCAGGTCGTAATGACAGTAGCAGCAGCTGTTATGTTTTATTGAAAAAAATTGTCATGGGTCTTAGCCCTGTGCTAAACTCTTCACATATTTTATTCTTGTACGACTTCATAGCATAGGGTCTTTGATCACTGTCATTTTATAGATGAGGAAACAAAACCTCGAGGAAGTCCAGGATTTGCACAAACTGCAAAGTCCGTCAGTGCCGCAGGTAGAGTTAGATACATGTCTGTCTTTCAACAGGCGGGTTAAGAGCCTGGGCTTTTTACCACAATCTAGGTGAGCTTTAACTGAAAGTAGAAGATGGACAGTCCTAAGGAATGAATCATCTAAGATGCACCATGACTTCCTTGCCCATCCTCCAGTTCTAGGGGGAACATCCATAGAGTGGCTGCTTAGTCATGTGATATTTCTCCATGCGCCAGTGAAACTGCCTTTTTTTTTCCTTTTGCCCAGCCTTGATACTGAATAATTTCTGTGTTTTCTTGCTTAGTCATGCTCCTAGGTCTATCTAGTCTCGTGTTCCTGATACTACGTTTAAATCTTTTTGAAGGAGTATTCTGTATACCTCGCCCTCTTATTCATAATCAGCTGTCACCTACGGTAGGTACTTGTTTCATCGTGAGTGGACTTCCCCAGGCCATCCCAGAGGTAACTCTGTACCTCTTCTTCGGGGCAGATAGCGCCACTGTCTCCTCCCTGGTTGGGTCAGGGCAGCTCTTAACATCACAACTGTACCATTATTTGCTGGACTCAAACCTTGCTCAAGAGTAATTTTAAAAGGATAATCTAGACTGCATAGGCTTAAGTAGTTGTGCTTAGAGAGCTTGATCTGGTCTAATTTGAGAAAGGGAGAATCTGTCTTTAGTAGTATGCAGTTTTTTTTTTTCCAGAATATCTAACTTACACCCCATAAAAATCAAGACCCTCCCTCAGATTCTATCTTTTGTCAACCTGGACCCCAACAAAATAATACCCCTGTTCTTCCCAAGGCTTGTTTTGCATAGTTTGGGATGTGGCCCAAGATAATGACCTCTTCTTAAAAAACTTTATATTTCAAACAAAACTTGCTAATACATCAAAAATACATCTATTTGTGCTTAGTAAGCTAACCCTTAACCAAGAAAACAATAAAGTTACATTTTGCTATCAGTCCTCTGAAGGGACAAGCACTTGTCAGAGTGGCAGTAGTATAAATCCAGACATCATAGCAGATCACGTGTGCAAGCCTACATCCAGAACAAAATTCTCTCCCTACGACCAGGACAATGATCTTTTGAGTACTGGTGACACAGGTGAAAAAGAGAAACTTGCTAAGATACTTAGAGGAAGTTTAAATCCATTTGTATCTAAAAAGTATCAAAAAATGGAATCTATTGTGAAATAAAATTTGAAAATCTTGTAGTAACACTATGAAGCAGGGTTCTTTATTATTAGGGTGGATGTTCAAACTTCATGGCAAAAGCAGTGATTTCATAAGTAGCATTTTATAAGTTGCCTTTTTTCACTTCGTTTTTTCTTAAGAGTTTGTGGGAGCCACTAGTTTCCACTAGTAGTAAGGTCTTTGGAACATAGAAGTTACTCAGATTCTCAGAGGACTGAGAATCAATTTGCTGGTCAGTACTGTAGGTTCACAGATGAATTAGCCAGCAATCCTATATCTTAAACCAGTTCAAAGACGAGATTTTTTTTTTTTCCTTGTAAAGATTTCTAATAGTAAAGCTTAGATTATTGTATACCAATATGCATTTTGGGTATTGCAGAAGTAACAAGGTAGAGCTGACATTCTGCTGTGGTAAGACACCATTCAAACACATTCTGATCAAGCATCCTCTCCAGAGCTGTACATCTTAAGCTTTTGTTTCTAAAGTTGCATTCTATCATTGACTATATTCTCCCTAAAGATTGCTGGAGTTCCAGGTCCTTAAACTGATGTCTACCTTGGGTTTTATGGCAAACACAGTACCGAGGGTTTTCCAAGGTTGCAGTCAAGATAAGATCATGGAGCTACTGGTACAGCGTACACCACAGTCAGCCACTGTGGTCCATTCTAGAGAGAAGAGGGACATTGTTGAAAGGAGACAGTATGTTTTTAATTCACTAGATATGTTTCTATACTTAAATATCTCTGTGAATGGGCATTGTCATTTGCTCTAACCTTTTTAAGAAAACAGACTGTTGTACAACAGTATAATTATACTTAAGGACATTAGAAGAATAAAGAAGCCAAGCGAACAGTCTCTATGTCTGTTAAAAGAACAGGGGGAAAAAAAAGAAAAAGTGTAGCACTTTGATGTTAAAGATGGGAAACTTGGTTATGAACTTTGTAGAAAAGAAAAGCATAGCACTTTGATGTTAAAGATGGAAAACTTGGTTATGAACTTTGTAGACTTATACATACTTTATGAATCAATTTGTCATTGCCCACCTTCTCACATAGTAATGAGATAACTTTCATGGAAATCTTCACATTTAGTTTAATTAAGAAGAAATATATTTGGAATTACAAGTTTAATAACTCTAGTTCCAGTGAAGCACATCACAATGAGAAAACAGCTGCTTTGCAATTCAAAACAGATGGTGCCTTTCTTTTTCTATTCAGATTTCCCTTTTGGAAATGCTACATCCATTGAATACCAGTAAAGCTAGGATTTCAAGACTTCTATGTCATGAAACATGTTTCTGGAGGAATGATGTTAGAAATAAAATTTGCATGCATATTTCCTTTGACCACTGATTTGTAACCACCACCAAATAAAATACTGGAAATTTATTTATTTATATTTTTAATGGAAGAAATTAGATTCCAAGGAGGAACCTTTTTTGAGTAGTTTAATATTTGGCAATGATTGGCCCAAAGTCTTTCTAATAGATACAAATTGCTGATTTTATGAGGTTATATTATCTATGGAGAGAACATTAAAGAAAGTGCTATGAAAAAAAAAAAAAAAGCTTAGAAAACCAACTTGTTCATGATGGTTTCACAGCAGGGTACACACCCTTTATCCCATAACAGAACTTGTAACAATTTGTGTCAGAAGACAGTAAATAGTAATTGGCATAAATATTCACATGCTTTTATTAACCTAATTCTAAAAATTAAGTCTTTTGCTCATACTGATGTTTTTTCTTGTACTTCCCTGAAAGAAAAAAAATCTATTTTCTTTCATCTAATTATACAATGCAAAGCTCTGAATATAGCTGTGTAGCTTGTTAAGTGCATCTGTAAGCAAATCCTGTATGTGTGAGCAAGGGAGAGGCTCCTCAGTTAGTCTGGATATCTTCTGAAGGCAAGATCTCAGTCTTAGGCCTCTTCCTGTTCTGCCTAACTCATTGTCAAAGGCTTGGCCCATATGCTGAATAAATATGTAATTTGATAAATAGTCACATCTGCATTTGAAGTGATATTTAAATCTTATTCCCAATCCTAACGTATGTTTATGTTGGCTTTTATATAATCATGTAGGAAAAGGCATGAGCTAGTAGGGCTACACAATTGTCCTTTTGACAGTAGGAAGTTCTTTGGACTGATCGGATGGATTTTTGGCTTTGTTCTTACTCAAAAAGACTCATGATTTTCTTTTCTTCTTTTTTGAGAGCGAAAGTGCACAGGTAGAGGGGCGTGTGAGGGAGGGCAGAGGGAGAGAGAGAATCTTTTTTTTTTTTTTTAAGATTTTATTTATTTATTTGACAGAGAGACAGCCAGCGAGAGAGGGAACACAGCAGGGGAGTGGGAGAGGAAGAAGCAGGCTCCCAGCAGAGGAGCCTGATGTGGGACTCGATCCCTGAACACCGGGATCATGCCCTGAGCCGAAGGCAGATGCTTAACGACTGCGCTACCCAGGCGCCCCGAGAGAGAGAATCTTAAGCAGGCTTCACGCTGGGCACGGAGCCTGGCCCTTAGATCATGACAGTAGTAGTAGTAGTAGTAGTAGTAGTAGTTAGTAGTAGTTACAATGAGCCGAAATCAAAAGTCGGTCACTCAACCAACTAAGCCACCCAGGCACCCTAGGACTATCATAGTTTAAAGCAAAATTTACATAGTAAAGATAACTCTATTTTTTTATAATTTAGAAGAGTCAGTAAAGAGACTTTAAAACATAATGTTCCTACTCTCAATCTGCACCAAAACTTTTCTTTTGTTTCTTTTTTTTTTTTTTTATGATTTTATTTATTTGAGAGAGATGGCAAGAGAGAGCACGAACTGTTGGGGGGGGGTGCAGAAGGAGAGGGAGAAGCAGACTCTCCACAGAGCAGGGAGCCCGATAAGGGGCTCAATCCCAAGACCCCGGGACTATGACCTGAGTGGAAGGCAGATGCCTAACCGACTGAGCCACCCAGCTGCCCCTGCACCAAACCTTTATTATACACACATGTAAAAAACGTGTGTCCTATTTGTATCTTTCAGCTGCATAATGTCAAACGGAAGGCCTTCCCTTAAGTTTCTCTCCACCAATCCATACCTGATATTTCAACAATCGTTTTATGTCATTGTCTTTAAAAAAATAGTCCCTGACAAATGATTGTATGATAAACCTTCCCTGACCTGCTTTTAGTCAGCATCTGGCTATACAGTGAGAATCCCTTTAGCATGGATTTTTACTTTGTGTTGCTTTACAGTTACTTTTCAGTTTAAAAAAAAATCTGGGTGTTCTCCATGTTTTCTGTCCCCATAGATTATGATTAACCTGACAATTTCTCCTCAAATTTGGGGCTTGAAGATGTAGCTCCGTTTTATTTTAAGTAAATTTAATTTTCAAAATAAAACACATTTTATTTTTATAGCATTGTAGACAATGTGGAAAATGTACAAAAACATAAATGGGGGGAAAAAAACCCACCTCTACTCAGTACCTTTAACATCATATGTAAATTCTTCATATTGCCAGGGATCATGCATAGTTTAATGGTATTTAGTGAATGAATTAAAACATGTTAATTCACTTAAAATATCAAGCATTGATCCATTAATAAAATAATTTGAAATATGTTAAGTCACAGATAAGAGCCTATGATACTGCAGATATTGGTAATGGTTCTCATTTTGTCAGGGTAGAGTATTTAAATTGCCTATTTAGTTCTAAATCAGGATCCTGGTAAGCAGTATTCATAGGAAAATGAGTCATAGGAGATAACAGTATTATTTTAATTGAGGTCCTACCTAATCTCTCTGGGCAGGTAAAGATTCAATGGACTTGGCTTTTATTACAAATCTACATCATTACTTTGTAATACATTAACTCTGACCCCAATGAAAGATCTTTAATCTTAGGTCTTAGAGGCAGTGGACCATAAAGCATTAGATAAAAGTGAAAATGTAATTTATATTTTCTATATAATGCAAAATAAAAACTTCTTAATATATTTTTATGTCAGGCCTCCTTTAAAAAAAAGTCAGGTGAGGTACAAGGGCAGTGAAAAGTTGAATTGGTATCTCCACTCATTTATCTCATGATAAATCAAGATTTAATTTACCCTAAACAAAATGTAAGACAGATGCTGTTATAAGAATCTAGTTCTCAAATTAATTTTCTTAGATACTGCAAGTGTTTCAGAAGTTGAGCTGGCCAGTTCCATCTTCTGCCAAATGATAAAGATAATAAATGCTACCTTTCATTACAAAAATTAATATATTAAAATATTTTTTAAACAAAATATAGTTGCATAGCTTTATGTTTCAATTCAAGTCACAATGCCTGTTCTCTTATGCTAGGCATCCACCCAAGGTGATATAATGTGACTAATGTTAAAAATGCATGGCCTGATTATAACAAGGATGTATTCTTATGAGAATTTAGGCTTTAATGAAACATGCTGGCAACCAAGGCTTTCCTTTTTATACAAGAACTCTTTAGAAAGATTCTATTCTATTCTATTCTATTCTATTCTATTCTATTCTATTCTATTCTATTCTATTCTATTCTATTCTATTCTTGTAGTGATGGAAATGTTCCGTATCTGGACTATAGCATTGTTAATATCCTGGTTTTGACATTGTGCTGTAGTTTTGCAAAACATTACCATTGGAGGAAACGGGGTGCAGTGGGTGGGAGAGAAAACTAGGAGATCTCTATTTTTTCTACTTGTGCAATTAAAAAAGAAACGTGATGGAAGAAAGTTGCATGTAGGTGTCACATGTTAAGTTTCTCCAGTCCCGCCTAACTGAAGAATATATTTTGGTATTATTTCCGTCTAGAATTGTGTCAAGGTTATTCCTCTCTCCTGGTTTTGATAACAACTCCTAGGAACAGAAATATTCTTCTCTTAATAATTTTCCTTAACCCAACTTTCTGTTTTCAACTTAAGTGTGTTGATTTTGGAAGAAACTTTAATATTACTGCTTATAAAAGAAAACAAATTTAACTCACCATTATGAAAAAGGAAACCATAAAAATGAATACATAATTATTCTATGTTTTTTGAATGTATACTTGTATTACTTAAAATCTTCACAGCTTAATCTAAATGTGTACTGCTTTGGGGAAACACTGCATGACAATATTAAATTATTTTCAAAATCCTTTATTTCTAGGGTTATATTACAAATACTTTATACATTCTCATTTCTAGAGGGCGTAGAGTGGGATTATCTGATATTTCTAATTACATAATAGTTTTGATATGATTGTGTCTTTGTGTAGATACGCCCGTGACACAGTTTACTTCCAGGCAGAGGAAGCAACTTGTGCAAAATGTTGGCTCTCATTTCTGGGAGCAAAATTAAGTTCATATGACTACAGCTTTAGGAATATGCTGTCATAGGTGGGATCAGATTGGGGGTCCTTTAATGTGATGCAGAGAAATTAGGACCTAGGTTGATGCTAGTGAAACCAAGAAAAGATAATAAGAGATCTGTTGGGATACTATGGTTTTTTTTTTTTCTTATTTTCATCCCATTAAAAGAATATCTCTGCTCTGCAAATCCTCTGATATGTTATACACACACACATACAATCTTCCTAGCAACAAACGTGTACCTAAGAAACGTCCTCTAGGAAATCTGTATATGTTTTTTGACATGTGTTAGTTGAGTGTGAAGTAAAAACTTGGATTTAAATAGGAAGCAAGTGGTGGGATCCAGGTATGTATGAAAGATGCTTAGAAACTTACAGAGCTGATCTTACTTACTCTTGAGATTTGCTGTTTTGATATATTTACAGAGGCTCGCTCTTTCTCTCCATCATTTTAATGAAACCAGCCCCAAACTAAAATAGCATACGTAGTTCCAAATACCAAAGGACCAGTTTAAAATGTTTTCACTTAAAAAATGTGTCCTCTTCCTTCTTTCCTCCTTCCATTTTTCCCTCTTTTCCTGCTTCCTTTCTCTCTTTGTGTCTTTTTGACATTTTTTTTATTTCTTTTTTCCATAAAGGATAAACATTGTTTTAAGGGCAATATCCATCATGGTTCCTGAGTTGGCCTGTGTCCCTTCATGCTTCCAAAAGCAATCATTCTATGAAGTGCTTCACTCCCTGCAGGGCTCCAATGCTAACAAATCAATTGGCACCAATTAATCAGTTACATAATTCACGATACCAGGAAACAAAAAACAAACAAACAAAAAAACCCCAAACCTCACAAGTGTAAATTAGCACTTCTGGTACTGACAGGGCATTTCTTTTTTTTTTAAAGATTTTATTTATTTATGTGACAGAGAGACAGCCAGCGAGAGAGGGAACACAGCAGGCCAGTGAGAGGGGAAGAAGCAGGCTCCCAGCGGAGGAGCCCGATGTGGGACTCGATCCCGGAACGCCGGGATCACGCCCTGAGCCGAAGGCAGACGCTTTAATGACTGCGCTACCCAGGCGCCCCCAAGACAGGGCATTTCTAACTGAAACCTGATTCATTCAGGTTTATGAATGAATAAAGGAGAAGATCAAATTTTGGTTTGGAGATGTAGTTTTTAATCCCCTTCCCCACCTTTTGTTTTGCTTAATTCTGAGAGGCAATTGAAGAGCTATAAATCACGATCTTTCACTGCTTATTTTGGTCTTCATGATCTCTTATCATAAAACTATCTTCTTACTTGACTGTGTTCCACAAGACGTTGTTAAAGCATCTCATGTTTAAAGAGCATTCATCTAGATTATTTTAATCCTTAATAATGCCTGACAGTATTATAATGTATTAAAGAAAATGATCAACCTGGGTTTTATTTCTATTTGAGGACCTGTCTTTCTGTGCGAGGACTGACTTTGATCTTTTTGGTCATACCGAGGTACAAGTTTTAGGTCCTCCATGGAAATGGACCAATCCATCACAGAGTTCCCTTGTCCCTTTGTTCCCCATTACAATGCAGCAATAGTCAGACAGTACATGAAAAGAACCACTGGGTGTCCTGGGTGGAATCCTGCACTGCTTTAAGTGGTCTTCCACACAGCACTGGCCACTATTTGAACATGGGGATGTTTAATGGGCTTTTGCCCATTAACCTCCATGGGGAAGGGGATTCTGATGCTTTTTATTATCTTTATTGGAATAAAAACAGTGAGTTAGTGACCCCAATTGTAACTCTTACCACATTTAGGACTCAGGGAGCCAAGTCTCTCTCTCTCTCTTTTTTTCTTTCTTTCTTCTTCTTAAAAGAAACATTGAAGGAAACTAGAGTAATTGCCAAAGAGTCTCTGAGCAATATATTCTGAAAATACTGCTTTTCTCCGTCCTCAGTATGCTTTATCTTCTGCAAAAGAGGCAGACATGCCTTGGTATTTATACTGTGCTGAAAAAGAGCAGACAATAGTTCGAACTTTGAGTGTCTCCATAAGAAGATAGACTGTAAAGAAATGGAAGTTTTAAAAAGTGATTCTAATTAACTATATATTCAGAAGCATTTTTATTAAAATACTGTAGTTTTTCCAAGCCTCAAGGTTAAAAACGTAAAATAAATCCTTTTCTCTGACAAGTAGCTGTATTATCTCAATAAGGTTTTCGGCCTTTCCAGGCCATTCCAGTGTAGTGCTAACTGCAGTGTGGGAATCTTCCTTTACTTTTGTTAAATAAAAGTCTCTCTTTCTCCGTGTGTGTGTGTGTGTGTGTGTGTGTGTGTGTGTGTGTGTGTCTTACTCTCTCTCTCACACACCCCATTTGTAATTTATTGGTCTCTTCTGGAAATTTCTGAATTTTCAGTGCCTTTATTCAGTTTCCTCCCTTCCCTCCTACACACAAACCCCACTTAATCCAGCCTTGAGAAAATAAGACCTTACACTGAGCCTGCTCTTTTTTCTTACAAATTGGGTCACTCTACAGTCTGCTTCTGGGTCACCGCCTCATTTTCTTTGCAAATGCTTCACTCCTCTTTAGAGCTTTAAAAATTTCTGAGAAGTCTTAAAAAAAAAATCTTTCAAATATAAAGCTCAGAATACAAATAGAGCTGAATAGAGTGCAATTTATAATTGGTAGTGCTAGGGAACTCGGGTTTGTGACCAGAGATCAGCATCCTAAGAAGCAGGAAACTGCAAATTCACAGGGCTGGACTTCCGTTTCTTGTTAAATGCCTCTGCAGAGGTCTCTCCAAGAGGCTGTCATTGAAAATATGGCTCAATCTTCTCTTCATAGTAGGTGTGGGCATTTTGCTTTTGTTGAGGAAGTATAAAAGTTTCCTTTCATGAAAATCAGATGGCTAATTGAAAATGCAAAAGGAAGTAAATGATTCTTTAGAATCAAAATCATGTTTCTCAGCATGTTTCAAGGGACACTAGTTTCAGTAGACATTAATAGGCATTAAATGAACAAAATAATCCTCTTGGAAAACGCTACCAAGGCAGTTAAACAAGTTTCTTTACTGCAGGAGTTTTTGTAATCTTTTATTTATTAACACACATGAACCTCTAAGGAAAGGATACATAGGCAGAAATTACCAAATTAATTTAGCTACCAAAGAACATCTCATGGAAGCAGGGTTCTTTGAAACGTTTTAGGAAATGCTGTTATAAATGCTGATGACACAACAATGTTTAAGGGATGATTATAACTGGCGAATCATTTCTTCTCTGGAGGGTAGATAGTGACATGACTGAGGGCCAGCTCAGTTCCTTACTAATGCTAAACAGAGTATTCATTTCATTTGCTCCCACCACCTGATCCTTTTCTACAGAGTGACCCTAATGAAGTGGCTTGGAGATTCTGCTTTTTATAGAAATAAAGTGTATTGAAGACAGCATCCGTCCTTTCACACTCCCAAATAAATTGCCATGTGGCTTTTCTGGTCATGCTTTTCTGGTTGCTGAGAAAATACTTGGTAGCATGCTGGGCTACATAAAAATTGAACTTCCGAACATTCTAACTCTTCTTCTTAGATTGTGTACATAACTTTTGTCTGACTATTGTTCAGAGATGTCTCTTCTCACCCTGGGCTCCTGATTGGCTCCTCCTGTAATTTTCTTCCATACCATATTCATCCTCCGCATCACAGAACTCATTTCAGTTTGTGATTATCTGATAGTTTGTTGGTGAAATTTTGTAGATTTTTCCATCTATGGGACAGTAAGTTCTATAAGACAGAGACTGTCTGTTTTGTTCATTATGTCTTTATACACAAGACCTAGCCTAGCAATAGGGATAATTTAGCTATTCAATAACTAGAATGGATGCATAGATGAATGAATGTATGCAAGCTTTGTCTTTATCTTGATGCTCAGTTCATGGGATCAAATCACTGGATTCAGCCCTGTAGCAAAAACCTCTTAATTCATTAGCTTTCCAAGGGGTAACACATGAGTACTAATCATAGCCCTTCTGAAAGCGTATGCCACAAGTTCTGACACCCGAATTAAAAAAACAAAACAAAACAAAATTACAAGTAGTGGTTTTTGAGGATCACATTAGAATATAAACATACACAATTAATAATTATCATTAGGAATATCACTATTCTGCCAATAAATTGCCCTTTTCAAACTAAGGTTAATATATTCTTGTTCAAGGTCCGGAATCAATAAGTGTAAGGCTTTCAACTATTTAAATTATTTAAAAAAAAATCATTTTGCTCAAGATCACTGGTAACAGGGCAAATGATTATGATTGTTTTATAAAGTTATCCTATAAAACAAAATTAGATGTCAATCATTAAATATAAAGAGCCTGCCAAGTTATATAAATATATCTATAAAGCATTTTAAAATTTTGGAAATTTCATCATCATTTTGGAAGTCAACAGTATTGTTTTGCACACTCCTAATAGCTTATTATAGACTACTAATAAATCCCTTCAGTTTATCTTGAAAATGTAAATGATCCCCAAACTGTTCTGGGCAGAGAAGCCAAATTTGAGGATTGTTTTTTGTTTTGTTTTTTTCTGAAAAAAATCAAAACTTTGTGTTTACCTTAGACTATTTTTCTTTTGAAAGTTTTGATTGAAATATCCTAAATATCTTGACCTTTGTCTCCCCTCCATTTACTGCAAATTTTAATACTAACATCTTTTTTTTTTCCATTTAATTCAACCAAAAGTACTCTCATTCTAATACTAAGGCATCTAAAAATTTCCAATGCAATGCACACAATTATGAATTCACCAAGGAGATTTATATTATTCTCATCAGTTTGGGGATTCAGGGCAAGTTAAATGCATAACTTTAAGCATTAGAATATTTCATCTGCCAATTTCTCTGCTTGACATTTGTAACCATTGTTAAATCTGCAGTTGGTTTCTTGATTTAACTATAGTGCATGTGCTAAACACCAGCCTGCTCATTATATGAATATATACACGCATACATATACATATGTATGAAATATAGATAAAAATATGTATCTTCTATAGGAAAAACACTTTTATTTCACGTTCTTAGTAGCTAATGCCTCCATTTTACAACTGTCTACAAAGTACTTCTAAAAAGATCCCTATTTGATCTTTGTGTATGTGTATCCCTTTATACTGTAGTCTAGTCAAATAATCCTCCAGTTGATGGACAGATGGGCTCTTCATTCTCTTCCGCTGCACTGAATATACTTGTGTATACATCAGTTCATATTTTTACCAAAATAACCTTGGGATACATTTTTGAGATGTGATTTAGGGTCAAATTTTGCTTTTCTCCCCCTAATATTAAAAAAAAATATGGTTAAACTTTTATTTTCGATGTGTTTATGGTCTGCATTTCTTTTAATATACACTCTAAGTTCAAAACCCCTGTCCACTTTTCTATGGGGTTATTAATCCTAGTTTTCTTAAAACATAACAAATACTTAGGTACATTGACAGATAATAGATGATAGGTGATAGATATTAACCCGTTGTTAGCTATACATGTTGCAAGTATCTTCTCAAAGTTACCAAATTTTTGCCATCTAACAGTGGTCTCCTGGGGCACCTGGGTGGCACAGCGGTTAAGCACCTGCCTTCGGCTCAGGGCGTGATCCCGGCGTTCCGGAATCGAGCCCCACATCAGGCTCCTCCACTATGAGCCTGCTTCTTCCTCTCCCACTCCCCCTGCTTGTGTTCCCTCTCTCGCTGGCTGTCTCTATCTCTGTCAAATAAATAAATAAAATCTTAAAAAAAAAAAAAAAAGTGGTCTCCTTTTCTCTCTTAATAGGTTTCTTCCACTTTCACTTTTAAATTTCATTATTCTCCTAACAAGTAAAGTTAGATTTTTAAAATATCAATCAGCTTATGTCACTCTGCTGCTCTGTCCTCCAGCTGAATATACTGATATTGGCCACACCAGGTATTTTTCTTCTTTGAGCCCTTTGCATGTGTCATCTTAATTCAGTACTTTAAAATCCCAGCTGCTTCTCATCATTGGAGACTCCACAAACATAACCCCTTCCCAGAGGAAATGTCCCTGACCTCTCATCTAATGTTTACTTTCTTTCTGTCCTTTATTCTCAAACACAATGCCCTTTGTTTATTATCTTTGTGGCACTGTTTACTGAAAATAGATTGTTCATTAATTTGTTTACTGTATTGTCTCCCTGTTCTCTAAAATTAATCTCTGTTTCAATTTTATTGGTTCACAGCCAGTTTAGCTCTTGGAACCATTCTAGATATATACTACATATTCAGTAAGTATTTACTAAATTAATTAACAAATAGGTCCTCTATTTGGTAACAGTTTTTAGGTAGATAGGAAACTAGGAAGTAAACCTGATTTCAAATGTACTTACTCTCATTATTTGTCAATAAGATATGTGCCATGTCCATCATAAACTTCTAATTCATCAAAGTAAAAAATTTGGAGAAATAGTGAAAATATTGTTAACCAAAAGGGGAGCCTTGCTATATTGAAATACAATTATAATTTCTAAATATAATTCATACTTGAAGGATAAATTTACTTTTTATTTTAATAACTTCTGCCCTTCTGTAATCGTGGCCCTTATTAGTTAAGCTACACTGAAATGGTTATTTTTCTAAATACATTTCTCTACTCTCCTTGCCCTTGAGATTCTGCTCATCCCCGAAAAGCTATCTCAAATGTGACATACAACACAAATCCTGTCTCCCACTTCCATCCTTTGCCTGGTTACAAAGAAAGCACTACAACTAGTATATCCTCCTTTTGCTATATCCGTATGTATTTGCTATACTTACATGTTTGCTTCCGTAGTGATTTTCCATGACATAGTATGAACTGCTTGGAGGGCAGTGGAGGGAGGGTGGATGCTGGCATAATAAGCTCTTCAACAGTAATAACAGATCTCCTGTAGTTTGGATATAAAAACCAAAACACACGATTCTATTCTGAAAGGACAATATTAGAGTCCTAATTATATAGATATCTTAGATCATCTAACAATGCCTTTGCATTTTCCCACTATGATTATATTAAATTCTCAGATAAAATTATATCATCAAACCTTCTGTTAAGAAATAACATTGGACCCAAACTGGATAAACAAAGAGGGAAATAATTCTGTTAAAATTCCCCATGCTTAATAAAATTAGATTCCCTGAAAGCAAGATTTTCTGCAATTTGTTCTATGTGTCTAACCTGAAAAGCAGTAATAATACCCTCCTAAAAAGGTAAAAGTGTGTGTATACAAGTTTTCAGTTTATCCTATTGCGCATGTGTATATAGAGAAAATGTGGAATCACTGATTTTCTCCTGCATAAGGAATTCCATGGATCCTTTCGTTCCTACTTCACTCCAAAAGCAGGATCTTCCCCCATGTCTTCGCCAGGCTGCTAATTGTGTTTAAAGAAGTTTCATTCAATTCTGCATGTGGGAGATGCCATCTATTTTTTACTTCTGTGGCATTTGTCAGCCGTTCAGAAGTGTTTGATCTTTTTTTTCTTTTTCATGAATCATTATTTCCTAGTCATTCAACTCTCCTTATATTGCTTTGAAATTGTTATTTTCATATTCATGTATTTATTTGCCAAAATAATGCTTACCTAGTTGTTCTATCCTTAGTTTCACTTAAAATAAAACCTCCAAGGTCCTAACTCATTTTATTTGCCTTTCAAACTGTCTCCACTGTTCTCTGGTGTGCTTTCAAAAGGATATGCCTGGAATTTAAAATATTTTGGTCTCCTGATAAAAAATATATGAACATAAAATTTGTTCTTGCTGACTCTGTTACATATTCCATATAATTCTTCTGTTCTTTATGTTCTCAGGGCCCCTTGGCACGTTCCTGTTTTATTTTTTATAAACAATCCTCATTTGTTTCCATATGAGTTTTGGAGCTGCCATTTACTAGCTGTTTGTAGCAATTTATTTAAATTATCTCGTTCTTTTTGTGCACATGTATAAAATTCAGCGTAATATCGACCTTGTCATGTATGAGGATTATAGGACATAATCAATATATTGCACATAGGCATTCAATATGTTCCCATTCCTCCTCCTTACCTCCTCAGTTTGTACTCTGCATCTTTCTGCTGCATTATTTTGTAAAAATCACAAGGATTAAAAAGATTACCAGGACAGTAATCATTCCTTACTCTACTTTAAAAATATGCACCTATTAAAATAAAATAGAATAAAACTTCTCTAATCCACATCAGCTCTATGGATATGAAAAGGAAATTTCTTTCCCCTATCATTTTCTGTTTGTTGAATACATTTCTCCAAATCTTTATGATATCTTAATGCAGGCTAGTGTTGGAGTTTTAAGTTGTTTTCATCAAGTTTATTTTTATTTATTTTTTCTGGTGTCAGAATGTCTTTCTTTTTCAAGGCCGAATAATATTCCATTGTATGTATAGACCACATTATGTGTTCATCTCTTGATAAACACTTCTTTTTTTTCCCCCCAAATTAAAAATGTTACTATAAACACGAGTGTGCAAATATTCTATTCCCTGTTTTAAATTTGGGGGAAGGGGTATATACAGTATACAGTAGTGCAACTGCTGATCATATGATAATTCTGTTTTTCATCTTCTAAGGAATCACCATACTGTTGTTCACAGTGGCCACACCATTTTACTTTCCTATCAACAGTGTGTAGGTTTCCACTGTCTCCACATCCTTGTCCATACGTGCTTTTTTCTGTTTATTTTGCAGTAGCCCTCCTAATGGGTGTGAGGCTGTGTCTCCTTAGTTTTGATTTTCATATCCCTAATGATTGGTGATGTTGAGCCTCTGTGTTTGTCATTTGTATATTATTTTGTCATATCGAATAAATTATTGCCAAAGCCAGTGTCATGACACTATTTCCCTATATTTTCTGCTAAGTGTTTTATAGTTTTGAAATCCAGAAGTAGGAGTTTTTCAAGTTTGTTCAGATTCAGTATTGCTTTGGGTCTCTGGGTCTAACTGAGATTCCAAATGTGTATTATAATAAGTTTTTCTGTGGCTGAAAAATAGTTATGGTTGATATTTTGATTAGAATGGCATTGAGTTTATAGATTTTATTATATATTATTGACATCATAACAATATGAAGTCTTCAATCCTTGAATAAGGAATAAGGAATGTCTTTTATTTATTTATATTATCTTTATTATTTTCCACAGTGTTTTGTAGTTTTAAATATACAGATATTTTTCTTCCTCTTTAATTTTGTAGGTCAACTCCTGTTTCCTGTGGTTTATGATCCAGTCTTGATCGATTTTGTTTTTACTTTTTAAAAAAATTTTTATGTGTATGGTGCTACGTCATCGTTTTCATTTTCCTTTCCCTAATGACATACCATGCTGTTTTTTGTTTTGTTTCATTTTTTTCTACCTGTATATCTTCTTTGATAAAGTGCCTGTTAAGGTCTCTGGCATATTTTTAATTGGGTTTTGTTCCCTTGTTGTTGCATTTTAGGCATTTCTATATATTTTAGATGGCAGTACTATATCAGATGGGGTTTTTTTTTGTAAATATTTTCTCCCAGTTCATGGTTTGTCTTCTCATTCTCTTAAATTATCTATTAAGAGCAAATGTTCTTTTAGTTTTATTAAAGTCTAGATTGTCAGTTATTTCTTTCATGAATTAAGACTTTTGGTTTTCTATCTAAAATGTCAACAGTATGCTCTTGGTCACTTAGATTTTTTCTGTGCTGTAACAGCTGTTTTGTAATTTTGCATTTTATAGTTAGGACTGTGATGTATTTTTGAAGTTTTTTGAAGACTATAAGGTCTGTGTCTAGCATCAACTTTTGTATGTGGATATCTACTTGTTCCAGCAGCATTTGTTGAAAAAACTTCATCCCTTTGTTAAAAATCAATTGACTGGGGGTGCCTGGGTGGCTCAGTTGGTTAAGCATCCAACTCTTAATTTTGTCTCGGGTCACAATCTTAGGGTTGTGAGATTGAGCCCCATGTCAGGCTCCCGTACTCAGCGGGAGTCTGCTTGAGATTCTCTCTTTCCCTCAACCCCCCTCTCCCCTGCACACTCTCTTTCTCAAATAAATAAGTCTTAAAAAAAAAAGAAGAGATAAGTAGTCTTGATGTAAAAGATAATTGAATAGTAAATGTTTCAGAACTTCCTACTGATGTAGGAAAGATAAGGAAACCACCTATAAATCTTGTAGCATAATTACCAAAAAGAGGGCCATAGTCTGTCAAAAGACAATTTTTGTATTACTAGTAAAAGAACTTCTGTTATAGGACCATCTATAATAGTTTTGAACAATGTCATGGACAGTGTCATCTAGAAAATACAATGAAGATGGAGATTGGCTGTGCAGATTATTGAGTCTTACAAATAAATTTCTAAACCCCCGCTTAGAGATTTCCTACCAGAGATAGATATGAGAAGGAAACTTGCTTATTTATAGTTTATTTATACAAAGATCCTTAAAATCAGTTAATATGTTTACTTAACGCAATACTACCAATCTAAATATAATCAGACATTTGAATGATGTCATGGTGGACCGAATAAATGCATGCTGCTGGGTAATTAAATGCAGATCTACATTCTAAAATTCAATCAGGGGTTATTAAAAGACCTTTGCCTACATATGTAAAAATTTTTCATTCCATAGTTATTTAGTTCTGATATTCTAAGTTCATTTCTTGAAATATGTTTCTAAGACAATCCTGAGATTGTATAGTGGACTAAACCCAAGGCTTTTGTATTAAAATGCATATGCTATATTTAAATAAAATACACATTAATACAAGTCAAAGATTATTTTTTTGGTGGTACAGAGGGAGTATCACTAATAAAGAGAACTTTTTAAATAGTTTTGCATCATGTCTGAAGCAAAATGTGTTAAATTTTGTCAAGGTGTATTCTAGAAGTTAGTTTCACTCTATTCAGTGAAATTAAAATGGAAAAACTTTTACAGATTTTTTCAAATACTTTTTACAAATGCCAGTTATCATGATATTTTAATGCAATAGAGTCTTGAGTACTGAAAACTACCGAAAAATGGAGTTTTACCCTTAAATAAATAATCTGCCTTTTATTATAAATACTATATTTTACTACCTTGCTTTAATTTAAAATTTTTAAGTAGACCAAACTGCGTCAACTAGCAGAAATAGAGTCCAGACTGCTTGTGTGGTGCTTTGTCTCAAGTGATTACTTATAACCAACTAGTTTGTTTTGTGGTCACTTCTCTAAAAAAAGGAAAAAGACAGACTGGCACATTTCCTCTATGTGCTCAAAAAGTTACACACCCAAAAATATAAATAGGCAATACATAGATGAAGATATAAAACTGAAATTAAACATATGACTATATACATATCACAGTTATAATCTACCTTGTGCAAATAAACAGAATAAGGACACCAGTTTCAATTATCAAGCTGACAGAAGTAAGAGTTAAAATGGACAAATGGATATCCACATGTAAAAGAATGAAGTTGGACTCCTACCTCACATCATATTCAATAATTAACTCAAAATGGATAAATAGATGTAAGCATACATGTTAAAAGTATAAAATTCTAAAGAATGAACATAAGGGTACATCTTCACTGAAGTTAGGCAGTGGTTTTTTAGATACAATACGAAAAGCACAAGCAAGAGTAAATGGTAGGTAATGAGCATAGGCTTTCTTTTTGGAGGTGATGCTCACAGCCAGTTGCTTTAGAAAAGATCACCCCTCCAAGCGTAACAAAGGGGAGAAGCAAGTCCAGAGGAATTAGTCTTTGTTTTTTTGTATGACATTTACCAAACTGTTTTTTGTATGACATTTACCATTACTGAATGTTAAACATCAATTTGAAGAATATCCCCTTGTGTGAAAAAATGCTAGTCATAGCTATTATGAGGAGCATGTATAGGGAGAGATAGCGGGGATAGACCCTCAATTTTCATAGTCAGTGAAATAAAATATGGACGAATGCTGGGACAAAGTCGTTACAGGGATGTTACCTATGATTATGCAAGATAGCTTTGGGCAATATGCTAGATTGCTACTTTAATGAAAGATAGTCACTTTAATTCATAAAAATAGTCCATTCCTTTGAATGGCTGTGTAACTTAACAATTTAGCTGTCACTCACAGATTTGTGGTAAAGATAAATGCAAAAGACTGTATTTAGCAGTGAAACTTGCAAAGGTACATCCTCAGCTAGGCTTGCCCAATATGTCTTTTTGTTTTGTTTTGAGTAAAAGAGGAAATATTTATGGCCTGTCTGTCCATGACATTCCAGGAAAGTAGGGCATTACATTATATAAGTAAACAGTCATAACTATTGGAAAAAATTGGGGAGAGTTGGCTTATTTATTTTTTAATGTACATACATTTAAATACAAGTGAGTTGATCATAGTGGATGAATTAAATTTGTATAGAAGAAAATGGATACTTTTGGGAGAATCAGAAAATGTTTGGCTTATTTAAAATATGTGGAATGAATTTATAAAAGGGGGGTACATTGGCTTACTTTAGCTACCTTAACAAGCTCACTGGTATTTTTTTTGGGAGAATCATTTACAGATCATAGATCACTTGCAAAAGTACTGTGGCATTCCTGAAAACCTAAATGCACTTTTGTTTTATTCTCAAATTGGTGTAACTGTGTTTATATGACCATGTCTTTAGTAAAAGATGTTGCAGCATTATCCCAGAACTATTTGGAGGCTTCCATGAAAAAAAATGGAGGGCTTCTTAACATTTCATTTAAAAAATAGCTATGGACCCAGATATACCCAGTCTAAACTGCACTGTTTCGGGGTAGCCACATTCAGATATTGTTGAAGTAGAAAATTTTGAATGAGACAAATTATATCACTAAATACTCACAAGTTGAGTCTCCTGGGTGGCTCAGTTGGTTAAGCATCTGCCTTCAGCTCAGGTCATGATTCCTGGGTCGTGGGATCAAGCCCTGCATTGGGCTCTGTGCTCAGAGGGGAGCCTGCTTCTCCTTCTCCCTCTGCCTGCCTCTTGCCTACTTGTGCTCTGTCAAATAAATAAATAAAATATTTTTAAAAATTAGAAAAATACTCAGAATTTTAGCTAAAGACATTTAAATGTTCATGTTGCTGTTTTGGTATATCAGCCTGAAAATCCAGTAAAAATATAAAGAATCAAAGTCCTGTTTAGAATGGAGGAATAAGAAGGGATTACCATGTTCTAGGCTAGAAAAATGCTATTAGTAAATATAGGAAGGAGAAAACCCACCCTTTCTTTGAAATGTCTGACTTCTAAAAGTGTGTCCTCTGTGAAAATTTAAAAAAAAAATGTTCAAACTATTTAAAACTTTTAAATGGCTGGGGAGTCGAGAACACTTATGAATCTATGTCATTGTGCAGAGGAACATGTGAGTCTCATTACTAATGACATAGCTGTCCTAGCTCTTCTGATGCTAATTACTAGAGATGACAGTCAGCTAGAAATATTTTAAAATAGAACCTGCCTGTATTTATGTGTTAAAAACATAAATCTAAGGCATATTTGAAGAATAATTTTGAAATTTCATTTTGTCTTATTCTTAAACTATCCTGGTTTATGTATGAAATCAGTATTTACATTATTTTAAATTTGACTAACACAGTAATAAGAGATTGATTTTATTAGCTGATGGTTGTTAGAACTACTGCATATAGAGTCTTGCATTCTAGAGTTGAAAGAGTATTTGGTTATATCACAGCCAGACTTGAGATATCTCAGTGTATATTGGATACCAACACAGCCTGACCACTTCTAGATTGGCAAGGAGTATATTCCATTATTGAAAATTTCTAAATATTAGCAAAGTAAGTCTTTTGAATGGATTAAAATTAAAAAGTCCCTCCCCCCCACCCCCGATGTCTTTTCTGACTTGGTCTACTTCTATATTGAGGCAAAAAATAAAGATCATGATCTTTATTTTTTAAATTATTTTTAATATCGTGATTTTTTTAATGCCTTAAACCTAAATAGAAATTGTTTTATATGATTTAAATGAAATAGTAAATTGAGGATGGTTATCATTTCATTTGAGATTTTGACAGCAATCTTTCGTGAGACTCTTTTCCAGATTTCAAAATCAGCATTGTTATTACTTAGGATTAGAAAAAAGTTCCCATAGAATCCTAATTTGAATAGTTTAGGAGACTGTTCCATTCATAATATTTGTATATCGTAAAGAGTATAATTAATGTTATTGACAAGAGGATAGATTTTTTTTTCACTCACGTATTTGAATACTAAAAAACATAATGTTATTTTTTTTTAAAGATTTTATTTATTTATTCAACAGAGATAGAGACAGCCAGTGAGAGAGGGAACACAAGCAGGGGGAGTGGGAGAGGAAGAAGCAGGCTCCCAGCAGAGGAGACTGATGTGGGGCTCGATCCCAGAATGCCGGGATCACGCCCTGAGCCGAAGGCAGAGGCTTAACCGCTGTGCCACCCAGGCGCCCCTAAAAAACGTAATGTTAAATCCTTTGGTTAAAAGATAAATCATAAACATATGAAATTTTAAAACTAAATAACAAAATAAGGTATGGGATATTCTTTGGCAATTAAAAGAATGAAGTACTGATGCTTGTTTTATGGATGAGCCTTGAAAACAAACCAGTGAAACAAGAGAAACAAGTGAAACAAGCTAGTCCTACAAGACCATATATTGTATTATTCCATTTATGAAAATGTCTAGAATAACCAAGTCCATAAAATATAAATTAAATTACTTGTTCCTGGGGAACAAATGAGGGAAAAACTGCCAATGGCTTTGATGTTTCCTTTTTGAGTGTTGAAAATGTTCAATATACACAGCTAATGAATCGTTGAGCACCAGATCAAAAACTAATGATGTACTACATGTTGGCTAACTGAACATAAAACAAAAACAAAAACAAAAACATTAAATCCCATCAATTAAAAAAAAAAGAAAATGGTCTAGATTTAAATCGTAGTGATGTTTGCACAATTCTGTTAATAAACAATGAAATGTATTCTTTAAAGGGGTGATTATTATGGTAAGTGAAATATATCAATTTAATATCGATATCAATGATAAAAACATTCAGGTTAAAAAATGGGTCAGGGGGTGCCTGAGTGGCTCAATCGGTTAAGCATCCAACTCTTGATTTCTGTTCCGGTCATGATCTCAGGGTTGTGGGATAGAGCCCAGAGTTGAGCTTCTGCACTCAGCAGGGAGTCTGCTTGTGATAATCTCTCTCCCTCTCTCTCTGCCCACCCCTCTAAAAATTAATTAATTTAAAAAATGGGCCAGAAATCTTAACAGACACCTCCCCAGAGAAGATATACAGATGGCAAGTAAGTATATGAAAAGATGTTCCATATCATATGTCATTAGGGGAATGCAAAATAAAACAATGAAATCCCACTGCACACTTGTTAGAATGGTGTTTGGGCGACCACACCCGATGTTGGAAGGTTATGGTGCAGTAGGAACTCTCATTCCTTGAGAATGGGAATGCAAAATGGTATAGCCACTTTGGAAGACCGTTTGGTGGCTTCTTGCAAAACAACATACTCTTACCATACAATCTGGCAATTGCATTCTTTAATATTTGTGCAAAGGAGTTGAAACTTATGTCCACATAAAAACTTGCACATGGCTGTTTATAGCAGCATTATTCATAATTGCTAAAACTTGGAAGCAACCAAGATGTCCTTCAGTAGGTGAATAGATAAATAAACTGGTACATCCAGAGAACAGAATGTTATTCAGTGATGAAAAGAAATGAGCTCTCAACTCCTAAAAAGACATGGAGGAACCCTGGATGCATAGTGCTAAGTGAAATAAGTCAATCTGAAAAGTCTACATGACATTCTGTTAAGGCAGAACTATGGAGATAATGTAAAGATCAGCGGTGGTCACTTGTGGGCAGCAAGAAGTGAGTGCTGAATAGGCAGAGGGTTTTTTTAGGACAGTGTATGATACGATGATGTGTACATGTCAGTTCACATTTATCCAAACCCGTAGAATGTGCAACACCAAGGGTTAATCATGATGTAAACTGTGGACTTTGGCTGATTGCGATGTGGCAGTGTAAGTTCATCAACTGTTAAGGAAAAAAAAAAAAAAAAAACACTCCTCTAATGGGGGGGGGATGTGGATAAGTGGGGAGGCCGTGCATGTATGGGGGTAAGGATCTATGAGAAATCTATCTACCTTTCCTCAATTTTGCTGTGAACTTAAAACTGCCCCCCCAAACAAAGTCTAAATAAAAAATGAAAGTATCTATTTTTACATATATTTTACTGGGCAGGTCATTCTCCTTAAGTGGCAGCATTGCTCCTTGTGAGGAAAGAGGAGTAAAACTGCCATTTTCAATGAGTGTCCTCTATATCTCTTGGGGATAGAAAGACCTTGAAAGAACTTCTCTCTCTGGTTCTGAGAAAAGAAGCCTTTGTGCAGGCCATGCAAGGGATCTGTTTTTCCTCCTGGCACATTTGCTGTGGAGCACACAGGCGCTCGGAGTTTGATGTTTGCTTTTCTTTGTAAATGTGATGCTAAAGTGCTGATAGCTGAGCTTTAACTCCTGTATCCGGTGTAAGGTGCCAAGAGAGAAGGTGTGAGAATGGTAATTTAGAAACTGCAAATGCGAAAACTGAAATCGTGTAGGTAGAGACAGCCCTATATTCTTATGAGCTTCTGTTTTTCTTCATCGTTCTGTGAATTTAGGTTTTAAATTCTGTGATATGGTTTTAAATGTATCCTGTGGAGTGCAGTGTAGAACTGAAGAAAATATTTGCCTTATGTGTTCAGAATAAATAATCCTATCAAATGTTCTTTAACATTAATGCAATAAAATATTAGTTATTTTCAAATATACATAAGAGTTAAAGAGGTTTTCTGAAATGTTACTCTGCAAGATTTGCTTATGATTTTAAGTCTTCAATTTAATTTTCATAAACTAATGATAAGAAAATTATTGCATTTCAAGTGTTTTCTTTCACTTTCGATGCCTATTATAAAGTCCTTTGAAAATAAAATTTAATCCCCAGATCTTTCTAACTACTGAGAAAATGCCCAGGATTTTTGTTAAAAAATACTTCATTAATGAATAATTGTTAATGATTGATTAGATGAAACCCGGGTAGAAAGTCTTTGGTTTTGTGGCATAAACCACGAAGCCTTTGCTTTTCAAAGATTTTTAGTTAAGGATGAGTAGATTAAAGAATCTAACAAGTGTGCAACAGGCTGTATTGAAAAAGGACTACTTCTAAAGTTATCCCTAAAGTTCATCTTTTTCAGGCCCTACAGTTGGGATGCAAGTAACGAGAGCCCAGTTAGAAAACTGGGAGATGCAGTTGTGGTGGTAGCAGGTTAGAAAAACATCTTTATAATCTCTGCCATAAATGTAGTAAGCCATCGATGTAAGTTGGTGTCTCAGAGAACTATTACAGTATTATAAGGCGTGAAATACTGTTCAGAGTAAAGTAAGTGAGGCTCCTACTTGGCTGGCAAAATTATCTTTGGTGTGCTGTGTGGATTTGGTTGCTAAATGGTAAGAATGATGCACCCAAAGGTAAGCTTATTCAAGTCAATCAGGCCATTTTGTTTTGAGGAATAGCTGAAGAAACAGAATGTATGTAGGCTCGAGTGTAGAGGTTTGTAAGAGATATAGAAGGTAGTTCCGAGCATTGGCAAACCCTGTGTAGGAGAAGGTTTTCTCATCTGCAGAACTGGGATAGTAAGGATACGTAACTCAGGACTTCTGTGTGGAAAAGTAATGATGTAATACATATAAAGTGTTGTTTTGTAAATCCTCAGTAACTATCATTGCTGCTGTTATACTTTTGTAGATCTTTTAACTTCCCACAAAGAAAAAAATCCCCAAATGGCAAAATTCTCAAGTCCAATCAGCCATTTAAAATATTGTATTCACAGTAATGATGGGGAAGTAATAAGAAATTTTAGAGAACTAACCTGTCTCTGCTACCTCTGGTCCTCTTCATAGACTAGTTGAGTCCCTGGTATCCAATTGATATAAAAATCAAAGAGAGTCCATTTTCAACATTTATATGAAACCAATGCACTCAGTTCAAACTCGGGTATTCAAAATAACTGGCTGAACTCATTGTCCTGAGAAAGAAATGCTATCCCAAACTGGTTATTATTACCCTCCTTTGAGTCTGTGTTCGTTGGTGATTCGCCTGCACATTAGTGTAGTTCTCTTCACTTTCTGTGTGAATGGTTGATGGTGCTTTTTCAACAGAAAAAAAAAAAAAAAAGAAACTTAATTGCAATTTCAGTGGTGTCACCTAAACTAACACTAAGAATGGATGTATTTCCGTCTTGGCAAACACACAGGGTTCGAAGCTTGGAAAAGAATGCTTCATTTGTATTTGTTGTTATGGCTTGAATGTTTTCTGAAGTCCTGTTTTCTTAATTTTCCATTGTGGCTGATATAATACTCATTGATTTAACAATATGTGAAACCCATGTAAAAGGGAAGCTAAAATAATTACCTAATACCTTCTCTCAAGGACCTAGTCATGTTGGAGAAGCTAAGTTTACAAATATCTCAATGTCAAGGAAAATGTTGACATTAGGATGTCAGAGTGGGGAGAAAAGGTGTGTAGATTCAGAGAGGAAAAAATGTATTTAATGCAAAGAGACTTTATGAATGATGTGTTATATGAAAGGAATATCAAGAAATGTGTGGATTAAGGAAGAGAGAGAGGAGAGCATCCCAGAACGAAGGAATATAATGCAATATTCTTAACAAATATCCTCCCTGACTATAGGATATTTGCTTGCCTGGAAAACTAATAGCATGGTAAGAATGATCACATTTCAGTACTGATGTAAATTATATTCATCTCTATCCTAAACATGGTTGATAAGGCCCTAAAGGATTTTGCTCCAACCCCACGTTTTGTCACTTCCTTCCTTTCTTACACTCATACGCTGTCTGGCCATTTGGTACCAATTTCACTTCTCAAAATCTTCTAGGAACTTTCTAGCCTTTGCATTTCCTAATCTCTCTCTCTGGTATATTCTGTATTTTTATCTAGCCCCTGCACTCTAACTTTCCCTGGTTAATTTTTTTTATTCGTGTCTTGTCTTAGCTACCATTTTCCTCATAAAACCTTCTCTGATGTCCCATTTAATGAAACTTCTCTGTGCTCCACATACTATCCTGAACTTTTCCACTTCAGGATTTATTTTTTAAAAGATTTTTAATTAATTAACTAATTACTTTGAGAGTGGGGGGAGTGGAGGAGCAGAGGGAGAGGAATAAGCAGACTCTGCCACGCTGAGCGCAGAGCCCAATGTGGGACTCAGTCCCATGACACCAAGATCAGGAGCTGAGCCAAAATCAAGAGTCAGGCCCTCAGTCGACAGCCACCCAGGTACCCCTCCACTGGATCATTTATCCTGTTGTGTTATAATTGTTCACTGATCTCCATCCTCTACCAAACTGTAGGTGTTATGACAACAGGTCTCTTGTTTCTCTTGCCTCCGGATCGCAGCACTGTGGTTGGCTAGTAATAAACTATATTATTGAATAAACGAATAGGTGAGAAATATGTAGTAGGGATGTCAACATCTCGCCAAATCATGAGTTAATAGAATGTAAATAGGTCCTGTTCTGGCATGATTATGGTTCTGAGCAAAGTGACTTGTGTATCTGAAGCATTTTCTTGTTTATAACTGTCATTAGAACACAATAACTAGATAGAAATCTCTCTTGGATTTCAATGAAATGAAAGCAATTGGAAAGCATACATATGTGAAAAATTATTAAGAAGTAATGTAAATGGAAGGGGAAAAAAGTTGTTTTGTATTAAGTACCAAACATAGGCATAAAGTCTAAATCTTGACCAAAAGAGAAATATCAAAACCTGTGAAAAAAATTATACTTTATTTTATTTCATTAAGGTATATATCAAATTGAGTAGTGAATGATGTCCAGTATTAAGTGAAATTGTAAATAAATGTGTTTTTCTTACCAAGACCTTTTCTACTGGATAATTAAATTGGTTTTAAACCAAAGTCTGCTCATTACATTTGTAGATAGTACTAAATTAGGAATGTTTCCTAATATCCTGAAGCACAAGCAAAAATTAGTTAAGACACTCCTACAGATGAGAAACTTAGTCACATATCTGGATGTTTCAAAGGAACATGGACATAATAGCAGCCTTCAGAAAAGCAATGCAACTATAGTATTGTAAACAACTGGCAGAAAATAAATGTATCAGGTGAATTCCTGTAGGTTATAGATGACCACAAATCAAATCCAAATATATATAACTATGATGTATTAAAACAACTTACGATAGTAGACTTTCTTGGAAAGAGTATAATTTAAATACATATATAATAAAATATCAATATATAAATATCACAAATAATTTTACAAAGCAAATACAAATGCACTTGATGTGGAGGGTTAAGCAGAGCCCAAATAATTAAATATGTACATGTCATGATTGACTCAGAGCAAGGGAATTGAAAGGAATATAGATAGTGACAAGGTGAAATTTCTATTGTAGAAAACACACTATGAATGTGTAAAGAAAAATATCAGACAAAAAAGCAAGTCAGATTCAACTCTGGGTCCACTTAAAAATTACCTGTGTAGTTTAAAAAATACATGAATGCTTTAAATATATCCAGTTTCACATATAATGAAACTGGGGCCCAACATCTCAGTAGCAGAACTAGAATTCAAAACACTGTTCGTGACTCTACTTAAGAATTATGCTAAGGGAACCACTGGACATAGATGAGATCCCTAAAAAAAATTCTATAACTTAATTCGGTCTTGAAAGATATGTAAAGCTTGCCAAGTGAAGAAAGATAGAAAAGCAGACCAGAAAGAGGAAAAAGCTTATGAAACACTATGTTGTTTTTATGTGAAACAACTAAAAGTATGTGTGGCTTGAAAGTAACACGAGAGAAAGAATGTTCAGTAGTGGAGATGGGGTGAGAGGGAATGTAGAGTAGTGCGTTTGTTTTCACATTGAAAAATGGGATAGAGAGGGGTTTTTTTTAATTTTTTAAAAAATATTTTATATATTTATTTGAGAGAGAGCTTGAGCGGGGGCTTGGGGAGCAGAGAGAGAGGGACAAACAGACTTCTCGCTGAGCAGGGAGCCCATCTTGGGCTCAATCCCATGACCCTGGGATCATGACCTGAGCAGAAGGCAGCCGCTTAACCAACTGAGCCACCCAGGCACCCCTGGATAGAGAGGGTTTTAAAACACAAAGATTAACAGTGAGTTATGTAAAGAATTAAAAATATAGAAAGTAAATGTTTTGTTGGAAGCCTTTTAAAACACTGAGAGATATTACCATTGCATATTATATTGGGAGGGCATGCTTTGTAGAATAACATGGAAGATGGTAACTCAGAATTGAAACTATAATTTCTTGTCTGATCAGTCAGGAGTCTGGATTGTAGCTTAATGATAGTTTCTAAAAGAGAATATGTCTGTTTAATAAGAGGTGGGGGACTGAGGGATACCTTATACTCTAATTCTTATTTCAAGGGTAGGGCTTTGATCTCAAAAATGAGTACTGGCAAGAGAAAATAAATCTAGGTATAGGGGAGTTTTGTGATAGCATTAAGCCAACCAGGGTAAGAATGAGGTAACAGTGACCAGTAAAGAAAAACTACAATTGATAACTGGGTCAGTAGACAAGAACTAATAACAAAAGGGTGATTACAGGGCCTACAAAGAAGGTTAAGAATCAAGTAATTAAAACAAAGGTATTGCATTCATGCAGACTAGTTGCAGATATAGCTTGAACATAAGGCCAACAATTTAACTGGAGCTGAGTAATCATCTTTTTGATAAAACACTTGTTTTTGGAAGAGTGAAATTGGGTGAAACGTCGTATGTTAGTTGAGGTGCTTCACTCTTGCAGAGGACAGGGTATGTGGCAGCTAGGAACAGGGATGGGTCTGACAATTTCTTCTTCCTCTCTGAAATTGGAAAGAATCTTTGGGAAGCTAGAATAGCAAGTGAGGAAGGTAAAAGGAATATCAAATATAATTCATAAAATATAGTTTATTTTAAGGGCCAACCAGTTTCTTTCTGTGGAATAAGACAAAATGGACACTTACATTCTAGGACACTGAAGACATTTCATGAAAAATTAATTTATTAAGCATATATTTATTGAACATCTATACACAGGGCTCTTTTAATTTTGGAGGGACAGAAGTAAACTTAAACGGATACAAATCATACAAAACAAAACCAAACCTGATCTCCTGGTTCTTAATGTTAGTATGCCCTTAGTGTGTGTGTTGAAGTTAGGGATAATTTTACTATGTTGTTGGAAAGATTAAGTGCAGGGCTCTGTCAAAGTCCTGTAATTTCAGTCACTTCATATCTCCCTTATTTCAGAGTTCCTTCTATTTCTCTGATTATCAGCACAACCGTATGGCAATATAGATTTTTCTGGTAGTTATTTGACCTTAACCTCAATTTCAGGGAAACCAACTTTTCTTTGTTAGCACGGGAAAATGGAAGAAGATAAGGGAAAAAATGGTGAGCAGAGGAGAATTAAAAAAAAAAAAAAAAAGACAACAAACTAGTATAATTATAAAGGCCGATAGCTTCAGAGCTCTATAATTTTCATCTCTATTTATTTTACTTATTTTATGTGTATTTTATTTCACTTACATTATTTCATGAATTATGCATTTTGTAACTACACTGTAATTAGAATTACTCCTGAAGCAGAATAATGATTACATGGTATATGTCTTCTTCTCTAAAATGAGCTCCATTTTTTCATCAAAAGAGGAAATGAAAACCTATGGAAGGTAAACTAGCTGCTTTAGTTCAAGTTAAAGCCAAGAACAGTTTAGTTATCTTGGCATTTGGTCCACTGAGCTACCCTCTTTATTTGATTGCCTTTCCTTAGGTTTTGTTTTAAGATTTGTTCTAGCTGTAAACTCTTTCAATGTACTTTGCTGGCTTTAATATGCAAATATCCAAGTTCTGAAAGTTTTTCTCCTTCCTCAAAGAGTAAACCCAGTATCATGTGACATTTAGCCACCAGACTTTAGGATATTAGCGCAAAGTGCATCACCAACAAGGTAAAGTTTGTTTTTAATACCACTGAAGTAAAGATTTAGACTTGTAAAATGAAGACATCAAAATAGTATTGTAAAAATATAACATTCTGTTTGGACTGTTAAAAGAATGAAAAATAATCTGGACAGGTCATACAAATAAATCCTTTTTTTAAGGTGACATTCTCAGGCACATTTTGATATTGGGTATTTTACTCTGCTCCTGCATAAGCCTTCAGAAGGAGTAGATTTGCATGCCCCATGCCAGAAATCTGAGCAAAATGGGACAATTATTCATAGCTGGTCAGTGTCACTGATCTAGAAGCTACAGCCGATACAGTGCCTGAGAGGCAACCAGGGCTGTGCTTTTAGGTAACAAGTAGATCAATACTTATATTTGCAACCATCAGAAAAAAAAAGTTTCTCAGTTTTTTGAATGATATTTGATCTTTTCAGCTCATAATATTCTCCGAGGATTAGTAACCAAGGGCATTTTCTCATTTCAGTTATGGATAAAGTTTGTTCATTCTCATGAGTTTGTAAACATGTGTATGTGGGATAAATTAGAGCTAATGATCCATTAAAGGAATGGATTCCTCAAAGAACAGCACACTGATTCTAAGACTACTCAATTTAATGTTTCAAATTCTGGAGATAAGGGTAGACCATTGAATTCATAAAATACTTTTAATACAGTGTGCTCTACCTGTAGAGAATATGGTTAGGAAAAAAAAAAAAAAGAACAATTAAAGGCATCCCCTACCATACACCTGGGATTGTCACTGATACGCAAGACAAATAAAGGACCATGGAGAAGTCTAGATGTAATCATCCTCTGAGCTTTGTGTGTAGGCCTGGCTGATGAGAACCTTGCTGTATACGTTGGTTCCCTAGAACGGCAGTTATCAAAACAAGAAAAGACCTGAAGACAGTAACTATTTTAAAACTGTGCTTGATGCTTAAAATCCAAAAGAGATTCAAAACAAACCATGCAGGTAGTGAAGGAAACTGAGAAAATTGTATTCATCATCCTATGAGCATATATGAGACTTGAAGGTGAATATTTGGAGGGTAAATGAGAAAACAAATTCTAATCTAAGAAAATTCATGATGGTCAAGAACAATAAAGCAACTGTTATGATTCCATTCTTAAATAGTTTACTAAAATAAATGGAATGGGAAATATTTTCACATATGTAGTAAAAGATTATTGAGGCTGTACTTCCAGAGTTCTCACCTTTTATCAGAATCATAGCTTTAAAGTACAAAACTGATAACCTAGATGGAAGGAAAGTTTTGATTTCTAAAAATAAACACTATTACAAATATGTAGACAGAAGAAAAACAGTGCCAACAGCAAAATAAAGCTAATAAGTACTTCATGTATTTCTTAGAGAAATGTCAAACTAATATTAGACTCTTTTCTACAATATTAAAACCTTAGCAGATTCATAAATTATGGTTTTCAAGGTTAAAATTTATTAAACAATAGTTCTTCAGTGGAGTTAGTCGGTCATATTTGAAAAAAAGGAAAGATAACTCAATAGGAGATACAGCATTCATCAATATGATACCAAAAAGTTGCTAAATAAATTATCTAAAATGTCCAGTTTCCACAACAGTAGTAGAAATATTGCAAGGCATGAAAATACATAAGAAGTGTGACCCATACATAAGAAAATACAGTGGATACTAGAAACTGCCTTTGAGTAGGTCTATTTATTGGGCATAGAAGACAGACTTGAAAACGGTTATTATAAATGCATTCAAAGAGTCAGAGATAGCTATATTGAACTAAAAGTAGGATGACAAAGGCTCATCTGATGGTGAATAAAATCCAGATAGAAATTATTTTTTTTAAAAGACTAGTAGAGCTATTGGAGTTGAAAAGTACAAGGAGCTACATGAAAATGCACTAGAGAGTCTCAAAAGTAGGTT
Source organism: Ursus maritimus (assembly GCF_017311325.1). Classification (NCBI taxonomy): domain Eukaryota; kingdom Metazoa; phylum Chordata; class Mammalia; order Carnivora; family Ursidae; genus Ursus; species Ursus maritimus. Next base: position 11,922,202 of record NW_024424786.1, read on the forward strand.
TAAAAAATAGCCCTCTTCTGCTGTTGGTGGGAATGCAAACCGATGCAGCTGCTCTGGAAAACAGTATGGAGGTTCCTCAAAAAGTTAAAAATAGAACTATCCTCCAGGCCGGCAATTGCACTACTAAGGATTTACCCAAAAGATACAAAAACACTGATTCGAAGGGACACACGCATTCTAATGTTTATAGCAGCATTATTGACAAGAGCCAAATTATGGAAAGAGCCCAAATGTCCATGACTGATGAATGGATAAAGATGTGATATATAGTTACAATGGGATATTACTCAGCCATACAAAAGAATGAAATCTTGCCATTTGCAATGATATGGATGGAGCTAGAGAGTATTATGCTAAACAAAATAAGTCGGTGAGAGAAAGACAAATACCGTATGATTTCACTCATGTGTGGAATTTAAGAAACAAAACAAATGAACATGGGGAAAATAGACAAACTAAGAAACAAACTCCTAACTATAGAGAACAAACTGATGGTTACCAGAGGAGAGGTGGTTGAGGGTATGAGTGAAATAGGTGATGGGGGTAAAGGAGGGCCCTTGTGATGACCACCAAGTATGGTATCTAAGTGTTGAATCACTAAATTCTATACCTGTAACTAATATTACACTGGATGTTAACTAACTGGAATTTAAATAAACATGAACAAAAAATCAAACTTGAATAGAGATTACGCAGTCTTAAATACAGAGAGGGAAAAAAGGCATAGAGAAAAATAAACAGAACCTCAAGAAATTTGGAACATTAGTAAGTATACCAACATATACATAATAAGAATGCTACAAAGGGAGGCAAAAAGAAATGTTACTTCTTTTTCTGAAGAAGTAACAACTAAAAACCTTCCAAATTTGATGAAAACATTAATTGATACATCCACAAAGCTCAACAAATTCCGAGTAGGATAAATACACATAGACCCACACCCAAATGCAGCATAGTCAAAATGTTGAAAGCCAAAGAGTCCTGAAAAGAGCAAGAGAAAAATGACTCCTCATGTGTAAGTTAATCCCATAAAATTGGCAGAAGATTTATTATCAGAAGCAGTGGAGGCTAGAATGTAGTGTTATTACATATTCAAAAACTGAAAAAAAAAATCAGTTTTATATGCAGCAAAACTCTTTCTGAAATGAAGGCAAAAATGCATCCCAGGTAAACACAAACTGAGAAAATGTGTTGAACATAGAGGAAGGGAAGGAAAAATAAAATAAGATGAAAATAGAGAGGGAGGCAAATTATAAGAGACACTGAATTCTAGGAAACAAACTGAGGGTTGCTGGAGGGGAATTGGTGAGAGAAGGGGTAACTGGGTGATGGACATTAAAGAGGACACTTGATGGAATGAGCACTGAATGTTATATGCAACTGATGAATCGCTAAATTCTACTTCTGAAACTGATAAATACAGTATATGTTAACTAAAATGAATTTAAATAAAGAATAAAAAAAAACCTAAAAAATACAAGGAAGTCCTTAAGAAATTGTCACCATAGAATAATTCTATACACATACTAAACAAAAGAGAGTGAGTAAATATAAAGACCAAATAAACTATAATCATCTGTTTACAGATATTTGAATTATTTCCAGTTTTGACTATTTCAAATAAAACTGTTGACTTGAATACAAAAAAAAAAAAAGTTAAGGTAAATATAAAAGACTAAATACATATATCTTCTTTCTCTTACCAACTAACTTAAGAAATTGCATAAAACAATGTCTGTAAATTGAATTGTTAGGTATATGACATACGGGAATGTCACGTATTTGACAGATGAGGGAAGTAGGAATAAAACCAAACTGGAGTGAATGAGCGACACAAATGGCAAATTGAATCCACAGGTAGAAATGCAGAGAACCAGAAATAGTAAATAAGAAAGTTTAAAAATAAAACAGGTGTAATATATTGTGTTTTCCTTTCTCCTCTCAGCTTCTTTAAAAGACATAAGTTTATACTAAGTGATAACTACAACACTGTAGTTTCCTCCTGTCGTTTACATATGAAGTATTACTGCAGTATAACTCAAATTGTCACCCTGAAATATCCTATCCTAAGACAATGACAGTACTTAATGAGTAGAACATGAGTGTTTTAGATGCAAGTAACTATTCTGATATTTGAAACACGCTAGAAGGTGAGAAAACGAAGTAGGACAATATCTCTTGTATTTTACTCACTGAATCATAGAAGATGTTGATGGTACTTGTTTCATCCAATAACATCAGAGGATTTATAAAGAAATGTGTATAAAGAATCTTTTTCCTCCCTGTAATGAAGGTAGGAAAAGCACCTTCTAGTAAAATAGTTTGCACATCATGAATCCACTGTTGGGGTTTATTATTAAAGTGGGAAATTTCTTGAAGACTTATCATTTACTTGGACAAACTGGGGCATGTCCAGAAAGGAGTGAGCAAAATTAAAGCTATCTTAAGCAGTGCCTAAAATAAATAGATATCTCACTTTTTAAAATAGTACAGAAATTTACACACAAATATTTTGCATCCACACGTCTCGATGTTTTTTAATCGCACTTCTATAGAGCTTTTAACTTCCACAGATGTATTTGCTGGAGGGGTTTCTAGGACAGCCACGTGTGAAAGCCAATAGTTAGGGCTCCAAACTTTCCACTCTTTTCACATATGAAGCATTCTACAACCAAATGGCTTTAAACCTTTCCTTTTATAGATTAGAAACTTAAGGCCAGATAGGAAAAGATTTATCTGAAATCATACGCCTATAAGAGACATGAAGGGTAATATGGAAAGTAAAACCCGTGTTCAAATGTTGCAAAGCTGACATGTAAAAGGAAAAGAAGTCGTTCTATGGAGTCCCATAAGATAGCAATAAAGTCAGTGAATGGAAGATAAAAAAGAGAAATAGACTGCTGCTAACAAAATCCAGCAACTTAAGCTACTTACAGATCAGATGGGCTGATCACAGGAGCAGTGCTTTCTCCAGCTATAGAGATATTGAGGAAGAATCTGGAATTCTGCTTTTGCTGATGGTATAGAGGTTGGATACATTGGATCAAAAGTAGAATGAGCTGTATCTTAAGACACATTTTAGCTCTAAGAGTTTGTGATTTATTGTATGTAGGAAAGTGACCTCTTTTATTTAGTGCTTCTCAGGCTATGGAAGATTTTGCTAAAAGCAAATTTGAAAGCATCCTTGTGCGATTTGTCCAGATAGACTTTCAGGTGTTTGTTTGTTTGTTTGTTTTGTCTTTGTTTTTTTGTTTTGTTTAATCTGGTGAATGCCTCATTCTTTCTACCATACCCTAGGAAAGGCATGTGAATATCATAAAAATATCTATCTTTACATTTCCCAGCCCCAATCTTGTGTTTATCACAGCAAATAAATGTAATTCAAATGCCAACTCCAGATGAGAATTAGTAGCTACCTTAGAGGTTGTGTTCTAAATAATTCCGATGTGCAGTTTGGGTGCAAAATAGAGAGTCAAATCTCTTGAATCAGGTATTAGGTACTTCTGATACAAATCAATAAATTCATAGGTAATTTGGTACGTGGAAAAAGCAACATGGACATATGAATTGCCAAGTTAGAGAAAATGTGAAATTGCCTTAGGTTTGTATTTTTTTTCTTTTCAGCTATGATTTTTGAAGCTCAAACAGTCTGTAATTTATTGACAAGTAGGAAATGTTATTTTTTTTGTCTTCTGAATCATGAAGCTTTTGAAAGCTTTATCCATTTATTGAGATAGGGAAACAATAGGGTATGACTATTAGACTATTGCTTAGCCCCAAATTTTCCTGTCAGAATGAAATGCTTCTATTTCCTCTCAACCATTTCTAAGAAGGCATTTTTAGGAAAATGACATCAGTTTAGAAACTCTGATGTATAAATTTCATTATTCCTTTTAGAGGAATGCACTGGGTGTCCATTTTTGCGACTTTTTCATACTACTCTGTGAAACTGTGAGGATTCTTTTATTTCCATGTTAACCAGTAAGGATGAGTATGTGAATTCTCAGACTTTGAATCCTGGAGATTGATGTGCATGTTCACTTAAAATAGCCATTGGTTAAACACATAAGAACCTAACTAGTGGCTGGGAACACAAAAAGTAATATTGTAACAATATCAGGATATTATGGTTGCTTTGCTTGGAACAAGCATCCAGCTAGGTTTAGTGTCAAACTTCAGCTATCCTAAATGAACTGAATTATTTCAATTATTAAAACATAAGAATCTTTTCTTGTTGGGGCACTTGGGTGGCTCAGTTGGTGAAGCGTCTGCTTCAGCTCAGGTCATGATCCCAGGGTCCTGGGATGGAGTCCCACATCAGGCTTCCTGCTCAGTGGGGAGCCTGTTTCTCCCTCTCCGTCTGCCTGCTGCTCCCCCTACTTGTGCTTTCTCTCTCTGTACTAAATAAATAAATAAAATCTTTAAAAAAATATTTTCTTATTAATTCCTATAAAATATAATCTGTTGCTTATATTTGCTAATTCATACCTTACCAATCTTTACCTTTTTTATTAGTAAATCCTAATCATTTTTATTATATAAGCTATAATACTCATATATTTAAACAATTCACTTCAATTTTTTTCCAGAAAAAAAGAGATTTTATTCTGAAGACTCTTTTGTAGTCTTCCTTTGACATGTGTAAATAGGCGTTTTTTCTTCTTTGAGTAAACATAAAACTGCTCAATGCCAAATGGAAAAGGGAACTAAATCTGACAATGCATAAACCATGGACAGCCAGCTTTCTCTTCACAGTCCATCATCACATAGGTGACTCTTCTCTGCGTGCAAGGATGGTAGAGCATACAAAAGGGGAAAACAAAACTGAAGGATGGAGTCTATAATCTGTGAGGCAGCTCGACAGCGGTTCTACATCAAGAATCTCAGAAGAAAAAATCCTCGGTGCCTAACCATTCACAATTTAGTTCTTTAAAGGGTCTAATTGCTCAGTTGCAAAATGTTTTTTTTTTTTTTTATCTGAAGACATAAAATAGATTATGCTTTTCAAAAACTTGCAAAGAAAAAAAGTTTTCTTCTTCCCCTTTTCAAGCATAGGGATGCATTTGAACTTGAGAAGATATCGGACACAATTTTAAAAATGTCTCTATTGAGGTATGATTAACAAATAAAAAGCTGTACGTATTTAATGTATATGAACCCGATGACTGGAAAATGTACAACTGATTAGTAAATATGTACCCGTGAAACCATCACCACCATCGTGGCCATAAACCTATCCATTACTTCCCAAAGTTTCTTCCCGCCTCTTTTATTATTGTTATTTTTATTATTTATTTAGCCATAAGAATACTTAATATAAGATCTACCCTCTTAGTAAATTTTACGTATTTAATGCAATATTGTAAGCTGTGGCCATTATGCTGTATAGTAGACCTCCAGAATTTATTTATCTTACATAACAAAAACTATATACCATTTGACTGTCACCTCCCCATTCTCCTCTCCCTTCAGCAGCTGGCAATCAGCCATTCTGTTCTCTGCTTCCATGGGTTTGGTTGTTCTAGATTCCACATATAAGTGAGATCATATAGTATTTGCCATTCTACAGACACAATTTTTATAAATACTTAAGCTCAAGAGAAAGACTGTAATTTCGTTAGTTGGCTTTCACTTGCATAATACCTTCTAGGTCCATTCATGTCACAAATGGCAAGATTTCATTCTTTTCTATGGCTGGGTATATTGTGTGTGTGTGTGGGGGGGGTGGGTGTGTGTAGATATGTATACATATCTACATATGTATCTTCTTCATCCATTCATCACTTCATCTTTTTAAATTCAGGTGACCAAACTGGAGCTAGGTTCTATTGAAGAGTAGGTCAAACTTAAAAAATAGGAACAAAGATGAAGGGATTGAGAGATGGATGAAAGGAAGGTGGGGAAGGCAGAATCAGCTATCAGGGTATTTCTGTGGCCCTTTCTAATTCCACTTTTCTTGTTGCTCATGATGACCCTACCTATTTCCTTCTGAATATCCTTGGTCTTTTCTTCCTTTACTGTGCTTCCACAGTTGACTGCTGTATTAAGAGTTCATTATTTGAACTACATATTTTGGGTGAAATTCCTTGATATTTATAATAAGCTCATTTAATTTGGTGTCGTTATCTTATTTCATTGACTTGGTCTTTATTTCTTCATTTGTAACACAGGTTTAGGATAGAACGAGTGTCAAGACTCATGATTCTTATGAAGTATTCTGCCATAGACTGGTAATTGTCATGTATGAGTGTTTTTCTTTACCAAACACTGTATTAAACACCTTGCCTTGATAATCTATTTAATATGCCAAGTACCTAATGAAGTGCATTTGATTTTCCAGCACACAGAGGAGAAAATGAGATACCAAGAGAAAAAGATCACATGGTTTATTAATATAAGAGCCCATGTTCAAGATCAGGTTTACCTTTAACCAGGCACAAGACTTCTGATCACCAAAGGACAGACTCACCTGCCATTCTAACAACCTTCCTTCCTTCCTTCCTTCCTTCCTTCCTTCCTTCCTTCCTTCCTTC
>NW_024424786.1:11928744-11966766 GCF_017311325.1 Ursus maritimus
CCTTCCTTCCTTCCTTCCTTCCTTCCTTCCTTCCTTCCTTCCTTCCTTCTAGGGCTGCCTCCCTCTTTATTTATTCCCTCTCATTTGCCTTTATTATTTTCTCTGTCATCTCTTTCTCTTTCCCTATATGCTAAGGGCTGGAGACTCAAACTTCAGTTGAACATGACCCTACACTCAAGTTCACAATGTCCATTTTTATCACAATGCTATATATGTTATTTGGTATCCATTAACTATTTTTTAAAATATCTATTTATTTGAGAGACAGAGAGAATGAGTGGGGGGAGGGGCAGAGGGAGAGAAGGAGAGAGAAGTAGACTCCTGGCTGAGTACGGAGCTTGACATGGGGCTTGACCTCATGATCCTGAGATCATGACCTGAGCTGAAATCAATAGTTGGATGCTTAACCGACTGAGCCACGCAGGTGCCCTTCCATTCACTATTTCTAAATTAGTCAATGAATGAAATAAATTAACCTCTACTTAACCTATAGAGTTTTCAATTTCATCACATTTTTCTAGTTAAACATAATAAAAATACTAACTTTTCAAGTCCACTTTCACTCAGGGCTGCTTTTTCTGTAATGTGATATATTTATATTGCAAATGTTATATATTTAGGGGAAATGGGAATGAGTAAGCATCATATCTGAGGCTCCATACAAATTTATTAAAGAGAAAACATATGGACAAACTATGCCTAAATTGCCAATATCAAAAATTAGTTCTTTGGAAATAACTGACAAAGTGAAAATCAAAAAGTACATACGTTGCAAATGGAAACCAATTAAACCAAGTAAACCAAGAATAATAATTTTGTTTTCTAGTGAATCATACAGAATAAACTTTTAGAGTGTACCTATAAAATAGATTGATAGATAAAACAATTGAAGTAAGACTGAACTATGGAAAATGTACTTAACCATAAAGTTTAGTTTATACAAGACAGATTGTCTGACATTAGATATGAATATTCTAATAAACCTGTCATTAACATCCTTAGGTATTAGAAATGTAATGAAAAGGAGTACAATTATTTTTAAAAATTTATTCATATATTATATCAGAATAAATTGATTGTCTAGATTTAAAGGAAAATATCCTGTAAGCAGTGATTAAATGATGCATCTCTTCAAAGGAGACCTGTTTTTTGACCCAGAACATGGTCTATTCTTGAGAATGTTCCATGGGCATTAGAATAGAATGAGTATTCTTTGGTTCTGGGGTGTAGTGTTCTACATATATCTATGAGGTCCAACTCGTCGAGTATGGCATTCAAAGCCCTTGTTTCTTTGTCGATTTTTTGCATGGGTGTTCCGTCTATTTCTGATAGTGGAGTGTTGAGGTCCCCTACTACTAATGTATTTTTATCTATACGTCTCTTTATTGTGGTTAAGAGTTGGCTTATGTATCTTGCTGCTCCCCTGTTGGGGGCATATATATGTATAATTGTCATATCCACTTGTTGGATACATCCTTTAAGAATAATATAGTGCCCTTCTGTGTCTCTAACTCTAGTCTTTAGTTTAAAATCCAATCTGTTTGATATGAGAATTGCTACCCCAGGTTTCTTTTGAGGTCCACTGGAGTGAAAGATGGTACTCCATCCTTTTACTTTCAGTCTGAATGTATCTTTAGGTTCAAAATGAGTCTCTTGTAGACAGCAAATGGATGGGTCATGTGTTTTTATCCAATCTGCAACCCTGTGGCGTTTTATGGGAGCATTTAGGCCATTTACATTGAGACTGATTAAAAAAAAAAAAAAAAAAAAAAGGAAAGAAAGAAAAAGAAATAAACCAAAATGCTTTTAAGGAAATGTATTATGTGTTCCTTCCAGTATACCAGGGGCATATCATGTCTTGTAAATTTTGTATTTCATGATTAGATGTATTGTTAAAGTCAAAATGTAAAATCATGCTACGTGATAGTTAAGTCATCAAGTATCTGAGTGTCTACCCTGATCTATCAGATATAAAATGAAAACAGAAAAAGGTAAGAAAAAGGAAAGGTGTGCTTTCAAGTATGATATAAAAATAATAAATGCAAATCTTGTGGCAAGCATTATAATAAGCAGTTTAATTAAATGTGTTAAGAAAATTTATTTTTTATTAATGTTACTGCCCCCAAATCTATAAGCTAATTATTGCTCTTACACTATTTTCATGAGTGAAAAACTGAACTTCAGAGGTATTTTGATGTATGATTATGCTGTGGTGATGCTATTTGTATGTCAGTTAGAAATTACATTCAGTTCCAAGAAAGAAATTTGGAAAATGGTGGTTTTAGTCAAAGAGAGGTTTTATTTGGCTCCTATCATGGGAACTATGGAGAGAGTCAACCCAGGCCAGGGATGGTGGCCCCAGGACAGCAGCAAAGGTTCTGGACTTAGTTCTTTCTAAGCTCAGCCATCCTTGCCATGTTCTTTTTTCCTCATGGTGAAACCTACCAGACTGTGTTTCTCCTATACTGGAAGGAAGAAAAGGGGAAAAGTCAAAACATAAATGCTGTTATTTTACTTCTTCAACTTAAGAAGCTTTCTCAGTAACCCCAGGCAACATCTACTTATATCAAAAATATGTGATATGGACCATAATCTACCTTTTTGTATTCACACTTTGCTATCATCAATGTCAGGATGCTTTTAAAGAAAAAAAAAAGCGTAAGGGTATATTTTTTGGGTAACCAGAAATCTCATTCCTAGTTATTAAGAAGCAGAGCTAGAAGCGAGGTTTAACTCTAAACCCAGGGCTCCTAATCTCTATTTTATGGAATATTCTTTCATTTTCATCGTTATTTTAAAACTTAGTTATTAGTAGAGTGCTGTGTTGATGCTATATTAAAAGTTTGATTGTGTGAATTTGAAAAGTGTAGCATATTCATTAAATCAGTAGAAATTGGAAAAATCTTGGAAAGCTATATAAATGTGTTGACTAATTTAGCAGATTAACCCTTTTTGAGTGGATTTCAATTTATGTTATCAAGTGACCATTTTGAAACTTCAAGAATAGGAGAAATACCCTCTGTAGATATGATACAGTTGCCTTCAAGAGTTGAGCAGTGTTAAAGACTAGCATAGTCTTTGTGTTATAATTTTTGATGTGTTATAATCTCTATTCTTGCTATTTTTGTAGAGCACAGGAGTCTGTCTCTACAGACTTGCACAGGACAAAGTTCTTATAAATGCCTACACTGTTTCTAGTTTTAGCTTTTATTTTTTTATTTTACAAATCCATTATTGGCAAGCCCATTTACTCGACTACTGAATGATGGTAGAAATGAAATAATTGTTCCTGGATTTTTGTTCCTGTTCCTTGTTTGGAAGTCAAGTAGTTTAGATGACATATTTATTATTAGCCTGAGTAGTAGTTGGTGGTCACTTGGAAGCGAGTTGATAATTTGAACAAAATACAATAATACATTAAAAAGATCACTTGTAGGAACATTACAGGAAAATCAACAGGAGTGTTTTTATCCTTTTAGAAAAAATTAAGAAAATGTTGTGACAGTATTAATAAATCTAAAAACTTTTTTATATAAAAATTACAAAATCAGGGGCGCCTGGGTGGCGCAGTCGTTAAGCGTCTGCCTTCGGCTCAGGGCGTGATCCCGGTGCTCTGGGATCGAGCCCCACATGAGGCTCCTCTGCTAGGAGCCTACTTCTTCCTCTCCCACTCCCCCTGCTTGCGTTCCCTCTCTTGCTGGCTGTCTCTGTCAAATAAATAAAATCTTAAAAAAAAGAAAAAGAAAAGAAAGCAATTGCTAAAGAAAAATTACAAAATCACATTAGAAATTGGTATATATTTTGTTAATTCATTTATATCACAAATACTAATGCGTATTTTAACACCAGGCAACAGTCTTTTAATCTGATAAAAACTGTCTTTTATGCCAGAAATTTATAGCTGCAAGGAACTATACCTGCTCGTTATACTTAAGTTCATAACATTCAACTTAGTGGCCAGCATGAAATAGGTATATAATGTAGATGGATAAATTAATAAATTAGATTTATTAAAATAAATTGGTTAAAGATGATTTAAATACCCAGTTTTGTAAATGATTCTCAAAAGAAGTACAGGATACCCTAGTTGTTTTTTTTTCCATTAGTAAGATTTAAGATTTCCCAAATTCCCTGATGTTTAATGATGTTTGAATACAACCCACAGATGTTTATGCACACATCTGCAAATCCTTTCTTCTTTATTCAGCTCTGGGAGATCAGATAGCTTGCTGAGAAGGAACTTTATATTTTATCACATTCTGGTGCTGCTGAAGGACAACCTTGTTTAAATCCTTTCTAATTGTTTCGAAAGTTGTAGATTAGGCAATTAGAAGTAAAGCAGCTGTGTATCTTTGCCTATAATACTGCAAAGATTCATCTTACTTCTGTATTACCTGTCACATCAAATAAAGAGACTGAGAATTTATTTGTGATAAACGTACTCTATTTAATGCAATGGGACAGTCCCTTAATTTGAGCACCTAGCATAGTGTCAGCCTAAATCTCCTTCTGCTGATTTAATTAGCAAAAGCTTCATATTAATCACTTTGCAATTAAACTTTTTGAGTCTCCCATTGAAAAAATATAATCCTTTCACAAAACAACAACAAAAATTGAGAATGAGCTCAGTAATAAAAGTAATTTGCATTTTTTTTAGCAAATGTGTTAAACAGCTGATGAATTATTCAACACTTGGTGTTGGTTCTTCAGACTTAATGAGCCCCTCTAATTTGACTTCCATACCAAATCATAAATTTTATTCTATGTTTATGAATTGAAAAGTATTCATTAGCAAAATGCATTCATCAATGTACTATATATTGTCAGTAAGGAAAGATTTTTTTTTTTCTAATTTGGCAGGAAATTCTGTTCTAACAACACAAAGCAGAATTCTTTCCCATTATAAAAATAGTTTTATCACTGTTATTCATTTTACTGCCATATTTATTATGAGCAAAATATAGGTGGAAATCTATTCGCTTTTGTTATAGTTTTGGTTTTTTCGCCTAAATGTCATATGTTGAACAATCACATAGAACCCAATTATAAATCTATTTCTAAAAAGCCTTGAGGCTGTTTTAGTTTACTTCATCTTGAGCAGCATAGTTCAAAGTTCTAGCAAGCTAGAATCCTGTATATATAAAGCATAGCATCGTGATATTTCTTCAAAAAGAAATAAAGCATTTCTCAATTTTTGGGTATAAATTCTTTCACTGACAAAATAACGGTTCATTTAATAATGAAAATGCTGTCATTAAGACAAGTAACAAAAACCACAAATGAGCCTAGTTTGTGCATTTTTAAACACTTCATTGCATTTAAATGCAACAGATGTGCTAATAATCTATAAATAACTGGAATATGCAAATATTTGCTAACTTGTATTGAGGATTTGCTATGTACCTGGCTCAGTTTTTAGTACTTTTGCACATTCGTCAAAACAAACATTAGATGTTAGATGCTATTATACTCTATCTTTATAAGGACATGGAAGGTCAGAAAGTTTAGTTACTTCCCCTGGTAGCAGGTCACTGACAAAGCAGTTATTCAAGCCCTTTCCAGGCTGATTCCATAGCCCATGCTGGTAACCTCTGAGCACTCCCACCCTCTCAAAACCATACTGGGCATGCTTTGTGCTTCCAACTGAGCTGCAGCCGTTATTCTATCTTGAATGATTTCATTTTGGGGAATATAAGCTTTGGGCTCTTCTACTCCGTAATGTTAATGAAATGGTTCATAAAAGAATTAAGCGAGTTCTGATTTCTTGTAACTGGAACAACACCGGTCATCTAACAGGTCATCTAACTGCAGCTCACTTGTAGGTACTAACAATCTTTTTCCCCCCATGAATCTTTCCAAGTGTGTCTCAGGCAGGCAAGTCTCACTTTTTTTTTTTTTTTTTTTTAAGGAGTGTTTTGGCTCACTGTAATCCCTAGATATTTTTTTCTGCCAAAGGACAGATTCTGGAGATGGATGGAAATAGAAACTTATTAAAACCACAGTATGTAAGAGATCTGTGTCTCACATTTTATTGTAAAATTTAGATTTAGGATTTTCTAAAACGGGCTACACTAATCCAAATCTCTTCCGTTTTCATCAATGTGATGTTTTATGTAAAACAAAAATGACTTCTTAAGAATGTATTTCAAGTCATTGCACATAATAGAAGCTTGATAAATACTGGTTTCCTCTTATCCTCACTTTATAAATACTGACCACGGGCCATGCATGTAGTTAGTACTGTGGTTCTCTATCTCATTTGTAGTTATCATTCATCACATAGGTCTAGAAAAATGTGTACTTAACTCTAACAGGGTTGCTTGGGTTTAGGTCAGTAACTTCAAAGTTCTATTTTTTATTTATTTTTTATTTTTTTTTCAAAGTTCTGTTTTTTAATCTTATATTTGTCTATACGAAGAGTCATAAATCAATAAATGAGGCTAATTATCTCTTCAGTCCTGAGAGAATAAAAGGGAGTATATAAAACTAGGCCAGATGCTCCAAGTGTATTTACATTTGGGACAGGGATCTAGAAAGACATAAGACCAACCGTATGCAGCCATTTCTTAGATTTGACTCAGTTTGGCCGTGGGTAATAATGGCATGAAGGAGAATATTAACAAGGTGGTTTATGGGTTTTTCTGTGACCAACTCTGTTATTCTCTAGCCTTGTTTCCATCTCTTCCTAAGAGTTTTTCTAATGTTCCATATATAATCATTCCAAAATAAACACACACACACACACACACACACACGCACATGTACAGTATACATACCATAGCCTAGGACTGTTTTAATTCATCAGGGTTAAAAATAAGCAAACAAGTGTAATTTCTTAGCCAGTTATTAGGAACTAGATTAAATTGTTTCCTCTTATTCTCTATTCTGGCAGCAGGTTCTTTTCTTTTTACACAGAGGTCTGGACTCTAAATATAAGGTGTACTTTAGGAGAGAAAGTACAGCATATTGGTTAAGAGCAGGAAGACTGGAATGTTCCTGGGTTGTATGAGGAACCTATCAGGAGACTGTCACATATTGCTATGAAATATTTTATTTCAACTTCTGTTATTACCAATAATGAAGGAGCAGACTATTTTGTACCCTGCTCCCAAAACATCCAAACTCTCATTCTAGATTTTATTTCCCTAGTAAAGGAAAAGCAGACATTCTTCATCTGTCTCATCTTCCAACTTATTTAGAGGGAAAATAAAGCCAGTTGTAATTTTAAGTAGAATAACCAGAAGAGGTCAAGGTATTCCCTGCTTTTAAATTATTTTTAATTGTATTCTTTTGTTCTTTCATTAGTTCAAACACATATATTGAAGGTGCTACCACATACTAATTCTTTAAGAACTGGAGATAAGTCAGTGAGCAAAATAAAATCCTACCATCTGGATACCAAATTCTGGACGTACCTGGAGAGAGCAAATGAAACCTGCCGGCTTTTTTTTTTTTTTTTTTTTGCCAATTTGTGTGGTGTGCTGCCTTAGGTAAACTACAGAATTAGTAATTAGGTACTGATTTGAAAAAGGGGTTGCAAGTCAGAAATAAATGACATAGAAACTAAACAACAACAATAAAAATACCAAAACCCCAGTAGAACAGATCAGTAAAACCAGAAGACGGTTCTTTGATAAGATCAACAAAATTGATAAATCACTAGCCAGACTCAAAAATCACAAATGAGAGAGGAGAAATAACAAGAAACACCAGAAAAATACAAATAATTATAAGAGAATATTATGAAAAATTATATGCCAACAATTGAACAACATAGAAGAAATGGAAATGTTCCTATAAACATGTAACCTACCAAAACTGAAGTAGGAAGAAATAGAAAATTTGAACAGACCATTTACTAGCATGGAAATTGAATCAGTATTCAAAAAACTCAAAAAAAAAAAAAAAAGTGCAGGACCAGACAGCTTCATATGGAAACTCTACCAAACATTTAAAGAAGAGTTAATATCTATTTTTTCCCCCAAAAAAATGGAAGAGGAAGAAAACTTCCAAATTCATTCTTTGGGGCTAGCATTACCCTGATACCAAAACCAGATAAAGACACCACTAAAAAAAAGAGAACTACAGGCCAATATCTCTGATAAACATAGATGAAAAAATCCTTAACAAAATGCTAGCAAACTGAATCCAACAATACATTAAAAAAAATCATGCACAATGATTAAGTGGGATTTATTCCCAGGATAGAAGGGTGGTTCAATATCTGTGATTCAATCAACAGGAAACATCACATCAGTCGGAGAAAGGATACAAACTATATGATCACATTTTAATAGATGCAGAAAAAATTTGACACAGTTAAGTATCCATTCATGATAAGAACCCTCAACAAAGTAGGGTTAGAGGGAACATTCCTCAGCATGATAAAGGCCATATAGGAGAAGCTCGCAGTTAACATCATAGTCAATGGAGAAAAACTGAGCACTTTTCCCCTTAGGTCAAGAACAAGATAAAGATGTCCACTCTCGCCACTTTTATTCTTCACAGTATTGGAAGTTCTAACCACAGCAGTTAGACAACAAGAGGAAATGAAAGGCATCCAAATTGGTAAGGAAGAAGTGAGACTTGCACTATTTGCAGATGGCATACTATATATAGAAAACCCTAAAGGCTGGAAAAACAAAACAAAACAAAATAAAAACAAACAAAAAAACAAAGCTTTAAAGTCTCCACCAAAAAAACTGCTAGAACTGATAAATGAATTCAGTGAAGTTGCAGGATACAAAATCAATGTACAGAAATCTTCTATTTCTATACACTAATAATGAAGCAGCAGAAAGTGTAATAAAGAAAATCCCATTTACAATTGTACTAAAAATAATAGGATACCTAAGAAAAAACCTAACCAAGGAGGTGAAAGGCCTGCACTCTGAAAACTATGAAATACCAATGAAAAAAATTGAAGAATACACAAAGAAATTGAAAGACATTCCATGTTCATGCAATCTACAGATTTAATGCAATCCCTTTCAAAATACCGACAGCATTTTTGACAGAACTAAAACAAACAGTCCTAAATTTTTTTTATGGAATCAAAAAACCAAAAAACAAAACAAAACCCAAATGGCCAAAGCAATTTCAAAAAACAAAAATGAAGATATGATAATTCCAGACTTAAAGTTATATTACACAACTGATATAATCAAAACAGTATGGTATTGGCATAAAAATAGACATATAGATCAGTGGAACAGAATAGAAAACCCAGAAATAAACCCACAAATATAATATATGGTCAGTCTTCGACAAAGTGGGGAAAGAATATATGATGGGAAAAAGACAGTCTCTTCAACAAATGGTGTTGGAAAACTGGACCACTTTCTTACACCATACCCAAAAATAAATTAAAAGTGGATTAAAGACCTGAATGTGAGACATGAAACATAAAAATCCTAAAAGCACAGGCAGTAATTTCTCTGACATTAGCCATAGCAACATTTTTCTAGATATGTACCCCGAGGCAAGGGAGATAAAAACAAAAATGAACTTTTGGGACTACATGAAGGTAAGTTTCTGCATAGCAAAGGAAACAGTCAACAAACTAAAAGACCAGCTACTGAATGGGAGAAGATATTTGCAAATGACATATCTGATAAAGAGTTAGTATCCAAAATATATAAAGAACTTAAAAACTCAAAAAACAATTCAAGTAAAAAATGGACAGAAGACACAAACAGACATTTCTCCAAAGAAGACATACGGATGGTGAACAGACACATGGAAAGATGCTCAACATCACTCATCATCAGAGAAATGCAAATCAAAACTATTATGAGCTCAGGTAGAGACCTCACACCTGTCAGAATGGCTAAAATCAAAAACACAAGAAACAACAAAGTGTTAACAAGGATGTGGAGAAAAAGCTCCCATGTTGTGCTGTTGGTGGGCATGCAAACTGATACAGCCACTCTGGAAAACAGTATGGAGGTTCATCAAAAAGTTAAAAATAGAGCTACCCTATGATCCAGCAATTGCACAACTGGGTATTTACCTAAAAGAAACAAATGAACCAAAAACCCCAACTAATTCAAGGAGATACATGTACTGCTGTGTTTATAGCAGCATTATTTACAATAGCCAAACTACAGAAGCAGCCCAAGTGTCCATTGATAGAAGAATGAATAAAGAAGATGTTGTGTATAGACACAATGGAATGTTATTCTACCATAAAAAGAATGAAATTTTGCCATTTGCAATGACATGGATGGAGCTAGAGAGTATAACGCTAAGTGAAATAAGTCACAGAGAGACATACTGTAATGATTTCATTCATATGTGGAATTTAAGAAACAAATGAGCAAAGGAAAAAGCAAAGAAATGGACTCTTACCTATAAAGAACAAACTGATGGTTACCTGAGGGAGGTGGGTGAGGGGTTGGGTGAAATAGGTGATGGGGATTAAGGAGTGCATTTGTGGTGAGCACCAGATGATGTATGGAAGTATTGCATCACTGTAGTGTACACCTGAAACTAATATAACACCACTGCATTTTAACTAACTGGAATCAAAATAAAAACTTGGGGAAAAAAGGGGGGGCTAGAAGAATCAATTCAGGAATCACGTATTTAAGACTGTTTTTAATTTATAGGTGTAGGTGTAAGTCTGGAAATGCCCAGGTAATTACAGGTGATCCTTTCCCTATGAAATTCACAGTTCATTTAATTCTAGAGGTTATGAAGACACACACACACACACACACACACACACACAAAACATAATTCCATCCTAACAACAAAATCAACACAAAATTGCATGATGTGAGTATGGAGCAAGCTACCTGTGACTTAACATGGTGTTTATTTAAGAAACATATGAAGATGGGGCGCCTGGGTGGCACAGCGGTTAAGCGCCTGCCTTCGGCTCAGGGAGTGATCCCGGAGTTATGGGACCGAGCCCCACATCAGGCTCCTCCGCTATGAGCCTGCTTCTTCCTCTCCCACTTCCCCTGCTTGTGTACCCTCTCTCGCTGGCTGTCTCTCTCTCTGTCAAATAAATAAAATCTTAAAAAAAAAAAAAAAAAAAAAAAAACATATGAAGAAAATGCCACTACTGACTAACTTACTACCTCTGATGCTTATTAGATAAGAGTTAAAGCCAGGTTCTTAATGGATATACTCATTGGTAAATAAATACACTTATCTCTAAAATTCTTGAGTTTTCCTGATTACTTCTGGTTAAATGGAAATTTTATTTCTAGCTAAATATCCATGGAATACAAATGTCACAAAACATTTTCTTTTGGAAAGCTGCTGCTTTCCTGCAGATACAAGGAATCCCAGGGTTTTGCAGTGGTTCGCTCTTGTCATTGTGGTCACTGGCCAAATCCAAAAAACAGAGTCTTGAAAGGAGGCCGGACATATTTCTAAAGTATGTTATTCAAAACCCTATTTCTATGAGGTATCCTTTGAAATAGGATTCTGTGGTCAAATAACTTTTGGAAATACTGTATTTCATAGTCTCATCTTGGGAAGTCAGCGGGAATAGGAGCTGAGTGAAGCAACAAAATCAGACTTGTTTAACCTCAGTTAATTAAATGTTTCTCAAACTTATTTGACTATGTGCCCTCTTTGTTCTCCCTTCCATTTATAGTTTGAATGACACATGTTCGGAAGATCCTCTTAACTTTGGCTGCCTTTGTATGGATACCAGCACAGCTTTTGGAAGTTTCAGTTATTAGTTTATTTTAGTGAAATGTTTTATATCAGCTTTTTAACTTCCCATTTATTTTCTCCAAAAATATAATGGCAAATATTCAAAAAGATTCTGGCTCCTTGAACTCCCTATATTGATATTTCAGAAGACAGTAACTTCCCATTTAAGTTGTATATAATCATTGTTGAGCTTTCAGTTTGATAAATACAGAAGATTCTAAATTGTATTTTATATCCACCATACAGTTTTGAGAGTAAGCATCTAGCTTCTTGAAGAGTCTGTGTCTTGCCCTTGTATTTGACAACAAAACTGTTAGTCAGGGATGGGACCTTTCTCCTAAGTTTAATAATGGCATGTGGTTACAGTTTATTCTAAGAGGGAAACTGCAGAGGTGAAAATGGTTTAAAAATAAATACAGCCTTTGAAGAAAAGTTGGAGGACTTAAAACTACAATTTCAAGAAGGCGAAGACATAAATAATTGATCCTAGCCAGCCGGTATCCTCACAACCACATTTAGAGTTTGTAGCTAAAAAATAGTTGCTATTTAAAGAAAACTGAAAAGAGTTGAGTACTTGTATACACGTCACCTATAAGATCTAATTTCATTCTCCTGAAAACTCTGTGAAATAGATGCTTTCATTCCTGTTTTGTCAATGACTTGTTTTCTCAAGGTCATATCCAGTAAGTGGCAGAGCCTGGGTTTGCAGGTTGATGAGTCCTTCTTCGGTCAGCATGTACATGGAACGCTTAGATGCTCTCTGTATGGTCTGAATGCTAAAAATGTACAAGGACAGTATGAACATGAGTGAATTTAGTGAATGATAGAGAAAACATTCAAAAAGACTGCCTTACTCCTTCAGATTGTTCTCGGTGTTTATTTAATGGACTTGAATATCTTGAAATTCAGTACGAAAACCTCACTGCTGTTGTTTCTAAAGAAAATGTTCTGTCCCATACATTAAGTGAAACTTTGACTGGGCTTGTCCAGCTGCCATCAGCTAGCATTCAGGACTGAGGCTTGCTTGTGAATCAATAGCCAGTGTCAGGTTCAAATTGAATTTTATTGCTGTTAGTGTCTTGAGTCATCATTTTATGTCTCACTGAATTGCTTAAACTAACAGAAAGGATTTGCCCAGCTTAGCCATTCTGGTTTTTTCCACTCTCATCTCTGTAGTACACAGGCTGTTTTATTTATCACACTCCTTTTTAAATAAGTGGTGTATATTCCTTTTTTTTTTTAATTGAGAAAATTCATACACTTCTCTTTTATGTTTCCTAGCCTCTGCCGAAAAAGTCTGTTTTAGGAGGCCTTGGGAATCCGTTTTAGGCTGTTGAACATAGAAGTGACGTAAGGGTAAAGGGAAAACAAAATTATGAATGTGACTCCTTTTTATGCAGGGGTGGGGTGGGTCTTAAAAAACGGCTCTTAGACCTTTTGTTGAATGTTGTGTTTTACTCTCATAGGAGATAGAATTACTGTAATGTGACTTAAAAATACTGTTTCCAACATTAAATATTAGATGGTTAATGAAGACAAAATTTAGCCAATGTCTCATTAGCCATGTGCAGTGGAGGAAAAATGAACAATCGGAAACTTTAAAGTACGTTTTCTTCATTGAGCCATATACTCTTTACTATTCATCCTAAACTTTCTTTTTCAAGTCTTTTACTATACCTAATAGTTCAACAAGATTAGCTGTTATCATTCCTCCATTTCTTTCTCAAATTCCTTTTGTGGAAAACACAAAGGAATGACTAAAACCCATAGAGTCACTATCAGAAAGGAGGCAATGTTTTCCATTGTGGTTCTTTGTGCTTTCTGTAGAAATAGAAAGGTAAGTCAGCAGCTTTATGTGTTCAGTCATAGTCTGTAGAAGCATTGAATCTCCACTTTGTCTTTCCAATCTCAAACTAAATAATTCCATATCCCATTACTCTCTCACTTCTACTGTGTGATCTTGAAGCCATTATGCTTCTGTTTTGTTTTGATTTTTAGGGTGGTGTTATTTATGAAGTCTACATAGATATTTGCTTTCTCCTCAGACAGCTGAGGAGTTTCATTTTATAAACAAATTCTAAGAAAAATATATCTTCTCAGGCATAGCAACAAAATCTTTTTTAAGATGGATTCAGATACCCCCCCATGAGCTTATTATCTTAGTTTTAGTGGCTTTAACTTCAAAGATGCAATAGCCAATAAAATGTCATAAGTTTTCATGAAATAAATATTGATCTGTTTTCAGTCTTAATAAAAGATGAGTGACATTTGTGATCACTATGATTCAGTGCTCCATTTTAAATTAGAAAATTATGAATGGGCCAAGCATGATGCCATTAGTGTTAAAATTCAAATGTGTGAACATTATAGAGAATAATTAATCCTCACTAGGGAACTCAATCCTGCTTTGACTGTATACTAGGATTAAATTACAAATATTCATTGGGGACCTATGATTTCTTTTCTAAAATGTTATTGATACCAGAGCAGATTTTTTCGAACTAGTTCTAATGCATTGTATCAATTTAAAGCCAAATTATATTTGTTGAATTTGAGTTATCAAAAGCTTCTGACCTTTAGTAGATAGTGCGATTAGAAATTAATGTGTAGGGGCGCCTGGGTGGCACAGCGGTTAAGCATCTGCCTTCAGCTCAGGGCGTGATCCCAGCGTTGTGGGATCGAGTCCCACATCAGGCTCCTCCGCTATGAGCCTGCTTCTTCCTCTCCCACTCCCCTGCTGTGTTCCCTCTCCCGCTGGCTGTCTCTATGTCAAATAAATAAATAAAATCTTAAAAAAAAAAAAAAAGAAATTAATGTGTAGCTTTGTTTACAAAATAATCTTTAAAAGATAAGTCAGAGGAGTTTTCCTAAGTCCTGTGGCAGAACAATTTGTATTATGACTGTCTTGTAGAGAGTTAGCTAAACGGACACTAATACATAAGTTCTTATCCTTTCATTCTTACAATTCAGTTAATGTAAATGTGAACCTATCTAGGTTCTCTGGTCAGATTGATTGTGTTTCTTCATGAGTCTGACCTCGATAGTATACATAAAATCTTTCCTTTGTGAAAGAACTAGAGAGCCATGGAGCAGGACAAGGTGGAGGAGGGGGGTTAAATTGGTATTGTACAAGGGAGAATCTGGTGATGGTTTCACTGAGTATCCCTTTGTCGACTTTCCTACCTGGAATTAGATTCACCACTCTTCCAGGATGAGAGAGAGGGAGGGAGAGAGAGACAAAACACCTGAATTGAGGACTTTCCTAGGCTTCTGATTCTTAGAAAAACTGTGGTCGGCTTGTCCCATGGGCATTTTTGACACTGGGGGTGAGATTCTGTTTCAGGAAATCAGTTGTGAAGTACAACAGTATGAAGGTTATAGGAAAGTATTTAGAATATTTTTGAAAACTGAAACTGCTGTGGTAACTAAATATTTCTTAAGTACCTAGTGGGTACCTGGCGCTGCACTTAATAGTGGGAACATAGAAATAAATATGACACAGTCTGTACCTTCAAGAGATTCTCAGCTTGGACAGCTTTGTTGTTGTTTTTAAGTAAATGAAATATATATGACCAATGCAAAGAAGCTATGGGAGCAAAGGGGATTAAAAAGCACAAATTTCGTAGAAGTATAGAAGAAGGTTTTCCAAGATGTTCTCGGCATGTTGGACATTATATATCCCTCTGAATTTTCCTTTTAGGAAGTAGGGAGAGGTCATTCAGTACAGATGTCCACCTGGATGAGGCTAAGGTCTAGTACAGAGAGAAACACAGAAAACTCGAGTCTGGTAGGTAATAGGGTATTTTTTGAGATATCTATCTATCTATCTATATATATCTATATATATATATAGATATATATATATATAATATTTTTAAGTAAGCTCCACTCCCAGGATGGAGCCCAACATGGGGCTTGAACTTATGACCTTGATATCAAAACCTGAGCCAGGATCAAGAGTTGGATGCTCAACTGACTGAACCACCCAGGCGCCCCTGATGTTAATTTTTTTAACTTTTTTTTTCTTTTTCCTTGTTTTTCATAAATTATTTACAACTTTTTTCTTTCTTGTTTTCAATTAAAATATGATCTTTTGGTGTAAATATTTAGTTGATATTGAAGAGGGGAAAAAATCCCCTTATTAGGTGACTCATCACTTATCCTTGAATTTGCTGATCCATTCCTAACATGGATCATGTAGTTCACATACACCAGAAAGAGACGTTTTAAAGGCAGGCCCTCCTGTTTGTCAGTGAATTAGAAATCTCATGACAAGAAATAGCAGAGTTTCCCTGAAACTGAGCTTGGCGGTAATATATGATCTAGTTTGAAACATGTGACTTCATTTAACTGGTCCTTTGAGAGTGTCAAGAATATTGGAATTTTTTTTTTTTTTTTGTTTTAATTAAAAAAGTGGTTGAGGGGCTCCTGGGTGGCTCAGTCAGTTAAGTGTCTGCCTTCGGCTCAGGTCATGATCCCACGGTCCTGGGATCGAGCCCCGTATCAGGTTCCCTGCTTAGCAGGGATCCTGCTACTTCCTTTCCCTCTGCCCCTCCCCCCTGTGCACGCTTTCTCTCTCTCTCATAAATAAAGTCTTAAAAAAAAAAAGGGTGGTTGAAGGAAATGTGGATAACAAGGAATGTGACCTTCTAGTCTGTCTCTACTGACTTTGGGTAAGATGTTTAAGTCCCCAGGGAAGTATCCCAGCCTGTTACCCATCTCTGAATCCCAGGTTCAGGCTCACTTAAAAACAAACAAATAAATAAATAAATGATTTTTTAAAAAGACAATATTGTATTTTAAAATAAGGATACTAACAGGAGTAATAATATTAATAACTTCTTTGGGTTGAGCATTTCTGCGATTCCAAGCCCTCATTAATAACAATATATGTTCCTTTTCTCATTTTATCCTCATGGTTCTGTGATGAAGCTACTAGTATAGATGAAAAACTGAAGCCTAGAGAGGATGTGCGATGTTTTCAAAGTCAACAGTTAATAAAACAAAGACCCTGACCCCCATCCATTTGCTTCTCACCCCCGAATACTTACAACTGTCTCCTAGCCGCCTTGGGCCTCAGCTGCAGTTGAAGCAGCAAACATCCCTGCTTACTTTCTTGCTGGTGGGGTATATTTCTCGACCAACTCAGATGTCAGTTATTCGTTTGGCCATTTGTGTGTCTCATTCTGTTCTCTCATTTCTATAAATACACTCTGGCTCTGCAAATCCCAGAGCTTGTAATGTCATAGCCGTTGGAGATGCCATCCAGTTGTCTTCTGTGAGCTTTCTGTAGATTTCTAGTTATTCCTGGATCCCTAATTCATCACCACAGACACTCTGAATTTTCTGTGCCCCTCTTTAGATCCTGGTGTCGCTCAGGTCTCCTGTTACCGTCCATGACCTTCCAAAAGATACCCTGTCTTCTTTCCCTAGATAGCTCATCCCTACTCCACAGAGCTACTTTGAGAATAAGTGAGATGATACATGTGAAACTGTTTTAAAAAACTGAACATCCTAAATTTCCTCCTCACTAACGTGAACAGGATTGAACTAGATCCTCTCTAAAGTTCCTGCGGCTCATTCCATTATCTGTTATTTATTAACTTGCTCTCAAGTTCAAGGTATTCTGACATTAGAGTCCAAATATCTTCCTTCATTGCTGAGGCAGGATCTAGTAGGCATTGTATAAACCAAAGGGAGAATTGAATCCACTCGGAGGAATTCAAATGATTCTTTACATTAACTTATCCTGAAACTGGTGTGCTTACATTATGATTTTTGTCGTGAGGTCTTCCCAATTTCCTCAAATCATGTGAAATACATACATAATTGTAGGTTAACAATTAAAAAGGCAGACCACTGCTTGAAATTACATATGACAGAGAAATTCTATCTTCTTGCTAAGTCTGACCTTGACCTGTTGTCTCATTTATTTTCAGTGTGGCTTATAATTGAATGTTGAACAAGAGTCTTTTCAGCTGATCTGATCCCAAACTGAGCATTTTCAATTCAAACGCTAATCTTGACCATTGAAATGACAGCAGCTATGTTCATAATTAAAGTGATTGGGGTTTGAAAAAAAAATGTTGAGTGCTTTCTCCTCATGTCTCTTATTCTAGTTAGGGTTTCAATACTTGGGATATTTTACTTTGGATTATGTGCATTTAAAAATTGTCCTATTTTTTCCTTGATTCATAAAATAAAACCTTATCTTCCTGGCATGTATACTTGGCATTCAGCCTCACATCAAGAAATGTGAATGTTTCATGGAATATTATTATACTGGAAAGATCTCCTCAAAATCAGTAATTAAAGGTATATCACTGTAGCAGAATACAAGACTCTTTATAAGCTGTGCCTTGTCATTAATATGGTGATAGAGCTACTGTGTATACACATTTCTGTATTTTTTCACCAGTTGATAATGTTTTATTGTATACCATCAATGAATAAAGGCGTTGAATTATTGAGTTACTTTTACTAATAATTTTAATTAACTTTATTTAACCTTTAATTAACTTTATATAACCTTTACTTTATGATAGAGATACAATCTAGTGATTAATGCTTCTCCACTGATTTACAAATATTGGTCCTTTTTGTCTTTATAAAGTACCATTTATCTGTATCATGTTATTGCTAAAAATAGGTGTCATTAAGGTAACATTTCAAAGAGGTAGAGAATTCAGAATAGGAAATATATTAATCATATCCATGCTTTCTAAAATCCTAAAATTACGTGCTTTTACTTCCATGAATGTCTTACGTACTACCTTGCCCTATTTTCAACATGAATTATACACGTAGAGAATTCTAGTAACATTCCCTCTTTGGCTTATGTATAGGTTTTAAATGTAACTATTTCTTTTTCATTCTATACAAATATTTATTGAACACCATCTATGCTTTAAATGCTGTTGTGTTTAATGGGAATATAGCCGGGACCAATGCAGTCAAAGTGTTTGTTCTCACTCAAGAATTATTAATAAATAGTATTTTTGAACATTTATTATATGCCTGCTGGCAAATTTACAATATCCTTAATTCTTCAAAATAGCATCATTACTTTACTTTCATGTGGACAAACCGAAATGGAGAAAAGGTTAATTGCTTGACCAAGATCACACACCAAGTGAAGGGCAGAATCATGCCTCAGACCCAGGTCAGCCCAAGTACAAAGATCAACTCTTTCCATATCCACTACTCTTGCCTTTCTGGTTTTAACAGAGTGACAGTTTTGGATATTAGTTGATTCAGTTACCTTCTGCTTCTCTAATTTCTAGAATCCAGATATCTTAGTCACAGTTGCTGTTCTACATCCTTTTGAAGATAAACAAATAAACCATGGTAGTGGGAAATTGCAATAAGAACAGACTTCAGAGTTGACATCGTTCAAATTCTGATTTTGCCTCTTGATTAGTTCCATGAAGCTGGAATCTCCAAAATCCATGGAATGGCTGTAGCTTGAGTTCGGTTGGATGACGTTGAGCAAGTCCTGTAACTTGCCAGCAGTTCTGTTTTGCTTGTGAGAGGTTGTGATCATGATAGATGACATCCGGACACCATTCATGAAGTTGAGTGCTTTCACATCCACAGAGTAGGCTCCACTTTGGGGAAGGCAGTTCTGGTATTCGATACAATAAAAAGCAATAATGAATTTCAAAACTATTTATTACTGAGATAGTCACTAAAACTATTTGAACGATTATTGCTCCAAACATATTGTTGTCTCATGGAAAGCAAATGCCTACCAGTTTTCATTATGGCCCTTTTCAGCCAACGGAACTGTTTTGTAATACACCTATTCTTCTCATGCAGATTAACAAAGAGCCATCAGGGAAAGTATGTAGTGAGCAGTGAGAATGCTAATGAAAACGGAAAAACCCACCAGGGCACATTCTGCATAGGGTTACCTTTGAGCTGTTAGTGCTTTTCGCTGTGAATTTTATTGGATTTACCCTGAGCAAACATTAACTACCTTTAATTGGGACATTGTGCCAGGATCTTCAGATTCACTCCTCCTGACAGCAGACACTCTTGATATGCCATGTCATAGTCTCTTGGTGATTCATTCAACCAGATCTATTCTTTTCATAAATGTGGGTGATTAGAATTTTTGGAACATTTCACATTCGATTTGAGATTTTGATTTTACAGCAACCTTCTAGCAGGAGTACTGTCAGCATTACAGTATTTTTCAATGCAGTTGTTTATTTAAGAGACAGAACCAAAATGATAGGAGCAAAAGCATGTGACATACTGATTAAGGTAAGCTGTGTGTTTTATGGTATTTCTCCAGGTTTATATTTTCCTCAGTTCTCACCATCTCAACATGGCTATCTACATTGTACACGACCTGACCTATATCCAGAAGACTTGCTTCAGCCTTACTTAGTGTCCCTGACGTGGTCTTCCGAATGCTAAACCCTCACAAGAGACACATTTGCAGCATAGCCTGTGTGATCCGAGCAAAGCAATGGGAGTGTGCTGAGAGAGAACATTTATCTAAGTGTCACTCTCTGGACTGAAAAAGAGCACAATAGAAATGACCTTCTAAATACGCTGGCAGTGAAGGTTTTACCTAGTGTGAGAAGAGGTAGTAAAATATTCCTTTTAAAAATCAGAGCCCTATAATAACAGGGATAGGCAAAGAGAAATAAAATTACACCGAAAAGAGGCCAGTCTTTCAATAGAATGCTTTGTACCTTTTAGAATAGAATCCATTACAGACATCCATCAGTGATACACAGAAGTCAAACAATACCCATTCTTTAGTTTCCCGCTGCCTCAAGTAGACTCTTACTTTTTTCCTGTAAGATTTGAACAATTTTAAATGTGAAACTTTGCCATTAGAAGCTGTTTTTCTTAGTTTCAAATTTTAATGGAAAAGGTAGTGGAATAAATGGAGAATCCTATATAGAAGGCTTGGCCTGTCCGGTATTTTAAATGGTAGTTCACATTTAGAAAGTCTTGGGGCTGGTGGCGGTGCTCTCCCATGGACTCTCAGCTTCTCCCTGCATCTCTTCTGAGCTGGACAGCACTGTTAGGTTAATCTGTCTAAAACTTGCCTGCCTCTCACATGCTTTCCAAATAATTGCAGTCAAGGTCTTCCATTGTATGGTCTTAATTTACAGCCTTATTTCACTATTCTGTTATTCTCACTGTGTTCTTGTTTACTTTCTCACTTCCATCCTTTCTTTCACTGTACACTGTGTCTGCAATGCTGTGCCTTCATTGCCCCTTCTCCATTTCTGCATGCCCACGTCTTGAGGTGAGTTGTACTTCCCTCAAATTGCTCAGACTGATCACTTTGACCTTTAAGCTAAAATTAACTTTTCTCCATTCGGATAATACTGTTTCCCAATCTTTCATATAGCATTTTATCCTTCTCTGCCTTACATTATAAAAGACTTACATTATAAGTCTAATTGAAAATGGCGATTTTTGGCATTGTGTACCATCATCCCTAATATCTTTAGCTAAGGAACAAAAAGGGATAATTTATTATCCCTTCTTATGGTTTTGTGCGTTGACTGGATTCAGCTGAGTAGTTCTTCCATGGTGTTTCTCATGAGGCTGCGTTCAGATGTTAACAGATGACTGCCCACCAGAGCTCACTCACATAAGCCGCTGGTTGATGCTAGCTGTTGGCTGGGAGCTCAGCTGAGTACATGGTCTGCCATGCTACGATTGGCTTTTCTTTTAGGATGGCCAGTTTGCCCTGGCTTTTCCAAGGACATTCCTGATTTTCATATTGGAAGTCCCACATCCTGTGAAGTCCCACGGTGTTGGGCCAAGTGAGGGTTAATCACCCACTCAGCTTAGGCTTCTCACAACTTAGCAGCTGGGTCCCTGGGACCAATATCCAAAATGTAGGTGTTCCAAGAGTTTCTTGAAGAAGCTACAAATGTTTTTTACTGACTTTAGAGATCACATTTCATCACTCATGTTGAATTTTATTAATAGAGCAGGTCATTAAATCCCTTCAAGAGGAAGGGACTTAAACTCCATGTTGAGGGAGAGACAAAGTAACGTTGTAGGAGAGAAAGTGGGAAGGAAAATATTGTTGTGGCCATCTTTGGAAGCTGTCACCTTCTACATCATATGGTATCTAATCTTTTGGAGAACAAGATTCAGTTCACATTAACATTGTTTCTGTGTTTCCCTCCCAGAGTACCTCGTACTTAGAGACACTTAAAAATAGGAAGGAATATATTTATTCTAAATTTATAATTAGTCCTTACTTGGATACAAACTTACATTCAATTTTGTTTAGATCTTCTCTAATTTATGTAGTTGAAAATGGCAAATTTGGGTCAGAAGAGAAGCCAACAGAAAAAATGTCCTAGAGAAAGTCTGTGCTGTTTTGTTTTGTTTTGTTTTTTACGATTTTTATTTATTTATTTGAGAGAGAGAGAGAGCTCATGCACATGGTGGGGGAGGGGCAGAGGGAGAGAATCTTCAAGCAGATTCCCTGCTGAGCACAGAGCCTAATGTGGGGCTCCATCTCCTGACCCATGAGATTATGACCCATGAGATCATGACCTGAGCTAAAACCAAGAGTCAGACGCTTAACCTACTGAGCCACTCAGGCGCCCTAAAAGTCTGTGCTTCTTATTCTGGGATCAGTGCTGTGCACTGTCAGGGGTCTGTCAATGATTTCAGTCTTTGGGTAGTGTTTTGATGGAGTCATGGGTAGTGTTTAAGGCTGTAACTAATAGCACTGTTGAGAAACCAGTGCATTATTTTACGCATCCGCAACTATAGTAAATGAAAAAAAAAAAAAAAAAAAAACAAGAAACTCCCATTTCTGCTTTAGCATTTACATTCACGCTTTTGGTGCCCTCAGGAAAAACACACTTTCGGGTTATGCAGGAATACAAACTTTGGTGGCCCAGTAAGACACGTTATCCCTGTTGATGAACAGTCCTACTTTCTCTTTTGTATCCTGCATTAGATCCTATTTGTTTCCCCTCCAACGAAATGTGATAAATACCAGGCCCAGTTCTATAAACAATTTTGTATTTACTTATCAATGATTAACAATTATATTATGTATATGATGATATGCATCATTTATTTAACCTAAGTAAAGGGTCTAGTACATATATAATGGCCTTGGTAAGTTAACACGGAAATTCAGCATTGCCTGTAGAGGTTTTGAATACTCTTGTAGGTTCTTCAAAGGAATGTCGTGCTTCTCAAACTTTAGCAAAGGCAGTTTAATCTTTGTCAATATGTAGGGTCAATTCTATTAGATTCTCAAGAAAAGGGGCAGTCACAGTTTGTGGGCAGCTCTGATGGCTTTTATTACATGGGCTGAAGCACGAAAGTTCAGCTCTGTCGAGTACCAACACAGAGTGCTTTTTACAGATCCAGTGCCCTCTAATTGCTTCAAAATGTCAGGTGCTCCAACAAGGGGCAAAGAAGCACAGGCAGTGGAAAACTAATTGGTATTGGGACATAAAGCTTTTCTGGGTCACTGATTTACATTAGGCTCAGGTCAGTAGTGAACTCAAATTCATTCTCTTCAGTGGCAAACTACTTTATGGGAAATAGGCCTGGATAGACTCCCAATTGCTGCTGGATAATGTGTGTACCACAAACCAATGTACAACTGTTAACTCTACTGGTATTAGGGATTGTTCATCTTTTAAGATATTTGACTTCAGTATTAAAATATCACATTTTTGAAAATGAATCCATGCTTTACAAAAGCCAAGGGCAGGCAGAACTGTGGCTATTTATAGACTGGTGAAGACAGCATCAAAAATTCAGGAGACCCGTAGAGAGAAGGCAAGACTGTAAAACACATCATTGCTTTGTGTATTTTAATGAAGAGACGACAAGTGAGTTTGACACGGAATCTAAAAGAGGTAAAATGTATTACCTTTGTTTTCACAGAGTTCATACTCAGCATAGGATAAGGCCTCACGTCAGCGCCCTCTGAAATACTTTTGGCTCCGGAGATGTGGACTAAATGTAATAATTTTGATTGTTAAAACTTGACCTTTTTTAGCATAATACGTATCTTGGTTTTCCTAAGACAGGAAATAAATATAAATAAATAAGTACTTAAACCACTGCATCTACATGCTAAAGTAGCTTAGTTTCATCTGTGTACTGGGGAGTTTATAGACTATAGCAGTAGAACCTTAAAAGATACTTGGAAATATCTCCATTTTTCCTTTCCACTTCAGCTCCATATGCTACAACAGAAGGAATATAATCCCAGGGCATCAGTTTTATATCTCTTGAGGCATCAATTCATTAACCTCACATCTATCCTGCACTTTACTTTTTCTCTGTATAGCAAACAATGTATTACTTCTGTAGCTATTTCATATGATCCTACATACAACAATATATAAGGTAGAATAAGTTCTAAAGTCAGATTTCAAAATTTGTGGGTGTGCTAAGAGAGGGAAATATTAAGTCTGCTGGGAGATTAGGTACAATGCAAGGAGAGTGCTGCATTTGAATTGGTCTATGAGAGATTGGTAGAGATTTATACCAGTGACAGGATCTAGGAAGGCTATTTCCAGGTAGGGAACAGGAGCACCATAATCAGTGATGACAGAATATAGTAAATATATTGAGGCAAATATAATGTTTATTATTGGGAGTAAGGAGGTTATTAACAAGCCAATTGGGTGTTGGTAAAGTAGCCTACTGCCTTATTATAGAACACCTAAAATGACATCAAGAAAATTTAATCAGGAGTTCACAGTGGCAGTTGGCAATAGGACTCCAGTTCTGTGTTAATCAAAAAACATTTTTGGAGCAATCCCTGTTCCCCAGAGATTCTATAAAAACTAAATACGTTGTCTCAGGAATCATCTAGAAAAGGGTGATCTCCAGGGATTAGGATGTAGAGACCCAAACTACAGGAACAATAATATCAGAAATGATCTACTATTGTTATAATCAGCTGTCAATATTCAAGAGATCCCTGCTCAGAAAAAAAATGAAGCTCCAACAATTTTTAATCTCTGCTTTTCAGCTAAATTGTCAAAATATAAGGAGGATATATCCAGTTGATCTATGTTACCATGCTATTTCATGATTAAGAGAGAGAGGGACCACTGTGTATATTGGTAATTGCAAGAAAGGATTGCCATTATGAGTGCTATTAGAAAGAGGAAATGATGGGGCGCCTGGGTGGCACAGCGGTTAAGCGTCTGCCTTCGGCTCAGGGTGTGATCCCGGTGTTATGGGATCGAGCCCCACATCAGGCTCCTCCGCTATGAGCCTGCTTCTTCCTCTCCCACTCCCCCTGCTTGTGTTCCTTCTCTCACTGGCTGTCTCTATCTCTGTCAAATAAATAAATAAAATCTTAAAAAAAAAAATTAAAAAAAAATAAAAAAAAAGGTTTAAGGAAGAGGAAATGGGTCGAGTCAAAAGCAATACATATGCATTTGCCAAAGAGTTATTATGCAGACATAAGATGAAGTTTAAATATTAAATATGCATACTTTATAGCTATGCATATCCATATGTATGTATATACATATATCTGTATTTTTAGATTTTTAAATTATCAGCATTTTCATATTTCATACTTCAACATTATATATATATATATATATATCTGTACATGTATTTACACACACACAGATATACTTTCATATTATACCTTTAATTTGGGTAATGCTACTCATTTCATAGGAAAATTTCTTTTGTGGTAATACTCATTTGCTGGTAAATTTCCTTCAAAATGGCTCCATGTGGATTAAAACCAACTTTAGTTTTCTTTAATCCAAATCCTTGGTCAGCAGGTAGCCTATATCCTCAGAAGTATCAGACTTTCTGACCCTATGTTTGGTGATTCCCATAGTATGTTGTGTGCTACCGTTTTATTTTATTTTATTTATTTATTTATTTATTTATTTATTTATTTATTTATTTTTATTTTCTTGATTTTTTAAATTTATTTGACAGAGAGAGATACAGCGAGAGAGGGAACACAAGCAGGCAGAGTGGGAGAGGGAGAAGCGGGCTCTCCGCTGAGCAGGGAGCCCGATGCAGGGCTCGATCCCAGAACGCTGGGATCATGACCTGAGCCGAAGGCAGATTCTTAATGGCTGAGCCACCCAGGCGCCCCGAGTGCTACAGTTTTAAAAATCTCTGAGTGGCATTAAATTTAACTGTGCAAATGTATTCAGATTAGAAGGGAGAATGGGATATGATAAGCCTTCACAAGAGAATAATTACTTTCTGTGACAAAAATTACCAAAGCACCAGACTCTGGATAAGTGTTAGGACTGTCCTTGTATTTTACAGCTAGAAGTTCACTGGTAATTAAAGCAACAAAAGTGCATTTTTCTTGCGATGTTCTTTTGGTTAAGCTCTTTCTACCTTTCACTCTGCCTGCCCATCTTAGGTACTATCGCAATAGAGGTCAGTTTATACTATAAGAAGTGATATTCATTCATTCTTTAGTCGTGTAGCCAACCTCTATCAAGCACTTGTAGATACAGTGCCTTGTAGATACAGAATTGCTAGACCAGCCCCTGGAATTGCAGAAAGGAAAATGAGAGTTTCTGCCTCCCAGAAGCAGTCTTGTGGGAGACAAGTAAACAGATGAGTGCCATTAGTAAAAATAGGCTATGGAAACATTTCTGTGCAAGGATCTGTACACTAAGCCAATAAATAAAAACAAAGTGCCTTATTTTGCCTGAAACTTTTATCTGTTGAAACTGTGTGCATAGAGGAGTTCCCTAAAACAGGGATGGAGAAGGTAAACAGTATATTTGATGGCTTTATATAAAAGCTGCTGTATGGTTTAAATCTTTACACAAAATTTGAAATCAGATGGATGAAAAATATAATTACGTTGGCAGGTTAAGTGGAAGTGGTGATAGGAAGAAACTAACATGCAAATATCTATATCTCACTGTGTTCACAGAAGACTAAAATTATGATTTCATATTGTCCCTGAAAATAAGCTAATCATTTCCAGAGAAAAAAAGGATATTATTGAGAAATATGACTCCCAGGCAGATTATTATACCATCTTCAAAGATAGAGCCTTGCAATAGTCCGAAATCAGTTTGGTTTTGTGTCTGTCTAAAGTATGTCCTTATGGTACAAGGGAAAGCTGCGGCTGTTTGCACAGTGGGGTGTCTTTGCCTCCAGAGAAGCAATTCCAAAGATGGGCTTGTTGCCAGCATTGCAAACCTGCTGACACCAGAAAGTCAGGGCAAATGAGAGATTGGTGTAGTAATTAACATGTAATCTTTGGGTCTGTTCAAATGTCCAAACGGTTGTTTTTCATTCTCCAAGCCGTTCAGTACACTTTGGAATTCTTTTTTTTTTTTTTTTTAAGTCGGTAATCTAGATAGATAACAGATGGCGAGAAGTTTCTTGGTGTTGTATTAATTGGATTAACCACTGTTGTGCTTAGCTGTCGATGCTGAGCCTCCCTTTTAACTAGAAAGTGTTTTCTTCCTCAACAAAGCAATGTGGATAGGAAGATAGTCCCCCCCTCTTTGGTCTCGAGACACTTAGGTTTAGGAAAAGATACTAACACATGAATTCCAAAAGAATACTACTTTTCCAAATTGGAAATAGTAAGACTTGACCATGCTATAGAGTTTTTAGGTGTTAGGTGTATCACCATCCAGTTTTTAGTTGAAGAGTAAATCCCTACCACACAGCTGCCACCCAAATATCCCCTGGCCTCTCTTGATAGCTTAGTCCCCCCCTTATGTAGAATCTTTTCATCTTTGGACCACTTTAGTTGTCAAAGTATCCTTCCATGTTTTGTCTGCAGTTGTCATCTCTTGGACTTACCCTCCAGAGTTCTATCCATTGCCTCATCATTGTTCTGCTTCAGGCTTTTCTAATGCTCAAATTCAAATGTAGCAAGTGTGAGAAATCAGCCTTTATCTCCCAAGCTAAATAACCATTAATCCTTTGACTTCATTCTCATCTGTTGTCTTTTTTTATCGATTGTCTTCTCTCCCTCCTATGTTACCATATTCTACAGTTTTTCTATGTTCCTCTTAAAATGTAGAATTATTTGAGCATCATTTTTTGTAAAGAGATTTTATTTATTTATTTGTCAGACAGAGAGAGAGAGAGGCAGGCAGAGGGAGAAGCAGGCTTCCCGCTGAGCAAGGAACCTGATGTAGGGCTCCGTCCCAGGACCCTGGGATCATGACCTGAGCTGAAGGCAGACGCTTAACCAACTGAGCCACCCAGGCACCCCTTATTTGAGCATCGTTATAGCTAAGATATACTGAGATATTTGTCAATAATAGTCTCAGTATTTTCTTGACACTACTAAATTTAAGAAGTACATGAAGAAAAAAAAAAACTTCTTTCATTTGTACTGCTTGTGTAGTTAAAATATCCTAGAAATCAAAATCCTTGCCTCTCATTGTCACACATAAGTATGGATTACATTTTGTTGTTGGGAGAGAAGACCAAATTTCAATACTCTTCTTTGTTTTCAAGTAAGCTTATGTTATAAAGACATCAGCTGTGCAGTATCCCCCTAAATGATATGTTGAGATCCTAACCCCTGGGATTTGTGAATGTGACCTTATTTGAAAATGAGATCTTTTTTTTTTTTTTTTTAAAGATTTTATTTATTTATTCGACAGAGAGAGACAGCCAGCGAGAGAGGGAACACAAGCAGGGGGAGTGGGAGAGGAAGAAGCAGGCTCATAGCAGAGGAGCCTGATGTGGGGCTCGATCCCATAACACCAGGATCACACCCTGAGCCGAAGGCAGACGCTTAACCGCTGTGCCACCCAGGCGCCCCTGAAAATGAGATCTTAATGTAAATTAAGATGCGGTCATAACGAGAGTAAGGTAGGCCCTTAATCCAGGACTGGTGTCCTTGTAAGAAGAGAATAGGAGACAAAAGTAGAATACACATGGGTGGGAGTAGATCATGTGAAGTACACAGACACACAGGGAAGATGACCATGTGACCGCAAGAAGCAGAGATTGGAATTATGCAGCTGCAAACCAGGAAACACCAAGGGTGTTGGCAACCACCAGGAGTTGCAGAAAGAGCATGACCTTTCCAACACCTTGATTTTAGATGTCTAGCTTTCAGAATGGTGAAAGAATTCATTTCTGTGGCACTTTGTTATGGAAGGACTAGGAAACTAACATAAGGTGATTGGAGGTTTAAAATAATTTAAAGAGTTCCCTGGAAGCTTTCATTAGTGTTATATGGAAGAGAGCTCAGAGAGATCTGAGTTCGAATTGCAGTAGTTTCACTAGGAAGATGTGTACTTTTCAGCAAGCTATCAACCTTTCCAAATATCAGTGCTCAAATCTGTGACATAAAGATAATGGTCACTTAATTGCAGTTTTACTTTTAAATGAGATCATGTGTGTAAAAGGTGTACCTTGGCTAGTGCTAGGGAAGCGTTCTATAAATGTAAACATGAGGACAGAGGATGGTGGTGGTGTGCTAACACTATGCATCTGCGTTACCTTATAAAAAAGAAGGTAGACTTTCTAGGCTCAATGAGGAAATTAATGCCTAGAAATGTGAAATACATTGTCTAAGGTTCCATAATGTTATTGGCAGAATTTTTACCCCCCTGACCTTCAACAGTGTCACCCTTATGAATATGTTATCTTATTTAGCACACGGGACTTCATAGATGCAGTTAAGTTTGCTAATCATTCTACCTGAAAATATGGACGCTATCCTGGATTATCTTGGCTGGGCCCAGTGGAGTTTTATGAGTCTTTAAATGCAGAACTTTTCTTCAGCTGAAGGCAGGAAGGGAAATCAGAAAGATTTGAAGTACTAGAACTTGCCATGGCTGACTTGAAGGTGGAGAGGTGTACACATCAAAAAAATGGAGACCTTAGTCCTACAAACTCAAGGAACTGAATTCCACCAGCAGCTGTAATAATCTTGGAAACAGATTATTTCTTAGCTACACCAGAAAGGAACAATACCTTACTAATATCGTGTGTGTGTGTGTGTGTGTGTGTGTGTCTTTTGAGACCCTGTACAGAAATTCCAGCTCTGTGGTGCTGAATTTATGATCTACAGAATTGGGAAATGATAAATGGGTGTTGTTTTAAGCCATTAAATTGGTGGTAATTTGCTAAGCAGCAGTAGAAAACTAATATAGATACGTCAAGTTGGAATAAATATGGTAATCCTGATTCCCTGAGTTAAACGATAAACTGAGGCATATATATATTTTTTTAACATTAAGCTTATTTGAGGAAAAACTGATTCAAATCAGGCAGTGCTGAAGCAGAAGTAGTTAGGAGCACTCTACAGACAGGTGGTAATCCTGATTCCCTGAGTTAAACGATAAACTGAGGCATATATATATTTTTTTAACATTAAGCTTATTTGAGGAAAAATTGATTCAAATCAGGCAGTGCTGAAGCAGAAGTAGTTAGAAGCACTCCACAGACAGGAGCCCGAGAAAAGACGTCTGTAAAGTACAGAAGCAAAGAAGGGAAATTATTTGATTGGCTATTGCTTAAAGTCTAGTTGGCAGTTTTTGTGATTGGCTAT
Source organism: Ursus maritimus (assembly GCF_017311325.1). NCBI lineage: Eukaryota > Metazoa > Chordata > Mammalia > Carnivora > Ursidae > Ursus > Ursus maritimus. The sequence goes on from NW_024424786.1 coordinate 11,958,929, forward strand.
TCTTAAAGTTTTGATTTTGCAGCTTTGAGGCAATTATAGACTTAGATTTCAGTTTGCTTACATAGGTGGCTGTGGCATTAAAGCCACCTCAGTCTAATGGCCTCCTTGTTGAATTATTTTACCACCTGGGGGTGCCTAGGTGGCTCAGTCGGTTGAGCGTCCAACTTTGGATCTTGGCTCAGGTCTTGATCTCACAGTTCTGAGTTCAAGCCCTGCATTGGACTCTGTGCTGGGTGTGGAGCCTGCTTAAAAAACAAACAAACAAACAAACAAAAACAAATTTAACATCTGTATTGGTTTCTCTTTACCAGCTGCCTTAAGAGATTCAATCTGTTATGTTTTGATTTAAACAAATATATTTCTAAGAAATCTGAATAGGAGAAGTCCTATTTTACCAGTTAGCCATATCTAAATTGTTTAGAATTTTCTCCACCCAGTAAATTTTGTTACCATAAAAAAAAAGTATAAATTGTGTTTCACTGAATATTATGATTAAGAATTAAATGAGTTCCATTATTGTTAGCAACTACCAGTAACAAAAACACACTTGAAATTTCTTGAAATCCCTGGGACTTCACAAGATATATTAATTCTTGACTGTGACAGCAATGTAAGATTGTTCAGACTTAGATTCTCACAAATAAACACAGATTAAGTCTACAGATATAGGAGAAAGAAGTACAGGTACTATTGACATGTGATTTTTTTTTAGAAAGTTAAAAGTGGACCTAAATCTGAATATATTGAAATGCTATGTGGTCATTTTTCTATTGGAAAATTCATATTTAGAATTCAGAAAGGAGATTTTGTCTTCTGAGTACTTCTTGTCTGATTTTTTGTGTTGAATTTTGAGGATGATAATTATAGCCCTTAAATTCCCCCTAACCTAGAATCAATTTAAAAATACAAGCAGGAAATAAAAATATATGTCTTTATTATTGAGAATCCTGAGCGGAAAAGGTGTCTTGGATGTATAGCCATAGCCAGGCTCTCTCACGTTTCCTCTAATCCCACATTTGCCCACCAATATGAATGACTCCCTTTCAGATAAGTCTCTCTTTATTCCTTGAGGGGAGAAATGAAGTGAGAGTAAAGACAGTTGGAAGTTTCTTATTTCACAAAGGATAAAATGTAATATTTTATGGTAGAATGACTATCAAGGGCAAAATAACCTAAAGGAATTTATTTAAAAATGTATAGCGTGGGCAGAATATCTAGACGGCCCACGATTCTACACTGCCATGATTCCCAAATTTCTAAAGTAAAATTAACTTCTCGATTTTGTGCCATTTTTATATGGTTATGGTACATTGACTTCCAGACATTCTAGAAGCTGTATATCTGGTTCCAAAGCTATGAGACTGTAGGCTCTTCTAGGAAAGTGTAAGGGCCTGAGCTCTCCAATATGAAATCCCAAGACAGAGTTTTTAGGAGGTGGGGTCTTCCTATCCCGCTTTGCATCCGGCCCCCAATGTACGATTCTGTAAGTTATTTCTGAGTGACCCAAAAAGTCTCAGCTTGGCTCTCAGTTTTTGAAGGGAGGACAATTTTCTAGGAGAAGATTTGGTTCATTAACCTACCTGTCAAAGGAATCTTTATCTAAGCCCTCCAAATGTTAATGTTCTTTGGGGATATTTGAATATCACCTGCGTGAGAGCCAGAAATATGTCATCGACACTATAACATTGTGAATTCAGGAGTAACTATATGCATCTGGAAATATAGGACATAGTTCTTCACATGACCATGCTGTTCTTCAAAAGAAATATTTTGTGAAGTGTGTAGGGAGTTAAAAGGGAAAAAATTAAAAATCTAGTTATGTATAGATATGTACATTTATAGTATATAACTCTTATGCAATCATGCATTCTGCATCTCCATTAATCTAATAAATTGACATGTGATCTGGGTCACAAAATACTCTCTTTAATGCAGATGTGGATATTTATTGCTTCAATTATCCAAGTGAACTTACTTTCAGGTCCCACTTTCATATTTTCTATAAAAGCTTCCCATGAGGCAGTAAGGGGAAAAACATAGGAATACAGGGTTTGTAAACTTATTCCATTTTTGGCATTTCTTTTATGATGGTGATATCAGGCACATTACAATATTAATATAACTTTTCTAGGCCTGAGTTTCACCATTTTTAAGGTGAGATTTAAAGGACATTTAATTAATTGTGGGAATAAATTTCACGATTATTCTCTGTAAAGTACAATGCAATAAACATGTGAGTTTAGCTTTTCTTCCAACACAGTATTAAATGAAATGAGTGTCGCTCCACCCTATGACCTTTGCCAACATGCAATGCCTCATGATACTTAGAATTTTTTATCGTGTCTTAATGGTGTGGTCCTTTTTCTACTGAAGTGTGACGTTCTTGAAGGCATAATTTATTTATCTTTCATCTTTCATTGCAGGCTGCACGTATTACTCTCATTACTCTCTGATGGATAAATTAATTCATTCAGTAGATAATTGTTGTAGATGCAACATTACCAGGGGGGATATGTGCTAAAACAATGCTAAGCAATATAGAAGTGCTGCCTGTTATTCCTGAACTGGGAGTTTCAAACTATAAACAAAAATAAACTAGCCGTAGCATTAAAATACCTTTTAGCCTTCTAGAATGGATTTTTTGTTTCCTATAGGAATACAGAAATAGGAATTACATAACATTCAATCGGAAAAATGAAGACATTGGAAATAAAATAGTGGCATAGAGAGCCAACACTGGTTAACAGCATCATCTGTGACGCTGACCCAACTGAGTTGCGGTTTTAGCTCAGCCATTTATCATTTATTTGACCTTAGCAACATAAATATGCGGTTTTTTAGTTTTCTCAAAGTAATAAAATTAATGTAGACAAGTAATGACCTGGCATACTTCTCAGATTATGAGTCTTGAGAATGTTCATTTATTTGACTTGTTTCTTTAAGAAGTCCATGCACTAAGCTTTAGATACATCTTCTCCAAGTGCCCACTGTGATTTGGTAGAGGCAGTCCCCAGATTGACTGTGTGCGATGTCTAATATTTAAGGGGGAGCTATTATCTTTTTCTGGTGGGGGGTTAGGTAATTAATTGAAATTTCATCCTGATCAAGCTGGAGAGATCTGTCAAAAGAAGACTGGGGATATTTGTTATTAACCACCCCAAAGACCAGCCTGCAAATTTAACATTGGTATAAAGCAGAAATGAAGCCTCTCCATTCTAAAGCTTCCCCACTGAGTTCTGACTAATAATAAAGACTTTGAAATTATGTTTCATATAGAGTGGCATCAACATGACAGGACCATGCTGAGTCTTAGAACATTATGATGTGGATATTACTCTGAACCATTTTATAGTAAGAAACTTCTTTGTATAAGCAAATGCCATCTCTAATTTAGCTCAAGAGATTAAATAAAACAAAGAATCATAATTATTTCTGAAAACATTGACTTTATTAGACCAAACTTTTGAGAATTTATTACTTGGGGTATTGTAATGCCTTGAATCCAAGCTCTTAAAAAAATCCTTTAAAGTTTCACCTTTAAAAAAAAAAAAATTTCTCAATGAATTTCTATAAGGCAGTGAAGATGGTATCCTGAGATCCTCTCACCTTATGTTTTGAAGTATCTTTTAAGAATTAATATATGGATTTGTGTATTGAACCCCCCTTGCGACCCAGGAATAAATCCCACTGGATTGTGGTGAATGATTCTTTTAATGTACTGTTGGATTTGATTTGCTAGTATTTTGTTGAGAATTCTTGCATCCATGTTCATCAGGGATATTAGCCTATAGTTCTCTTTTTTAGTGGAGTCCTTGGTTTTGTAATCAGGATAATTCTGGCTTCATAGAATGAGTTTGGAATTTTTCCTTCCATTTCTATTTTTTCGAATAGTTTGAGAAGAATAGGTTTTAACTCTTCAAATGTTAGGTAGAATTTCCCTGTGAAGCTGTCTGGTCCTGGACTTTGTTGGGAGATTGTTTATTACTGATTCAATTTCCTTGTTGGTTATCAGTCTGTTTGAGTTTTCTGTTTCTTTCTGTTTCAGTTTTGGTAGTTTATGTGTTTCTAGGAATTTATCCATTTCAAATGACATACCCGATAAAGGGTTAGTATCCAAAATATATAAGGAATTTACACAGCTCAATGTCCAAAAAACAAATAATCCAATTAAAAAGTTGGAAGAATATGTGAAAAGACATTTTTTCCAAAGAAGACGTACATATGGCTAACAGACACGTGAAAAGATGTTCAACATCACTCATCATCAGGAAATACAAATGCAAACTACAGTGAGATATCACCTCACACCTGTCAGAATGGCTAAAATTAACAACACAGGAAACAACAGATGTTGGTAAGCATGCGGAGAAAGGGGAACCCTCTTACGCTGTTGATGGGAATACAAACTGGTACAGCCACTCTGGAATACATTATGGAGTTTCCTCAAAAAATTAAAAATAGAACTACTCTACAATCCAGCAATTACACTTCATTAGGTATTTACCCAAAGGATACAAAAACACTAATTTGAAGGGATACATGCACCCAGATATTCATAGCACCATTATCACAATAGCCAAATTATGGAAAAAGCCCAAATGTTCATCACCTGATAAATGGATAAAGAAGTGGTATATACATATATATACAGTGGACTATTACCCATACAAAAGAATGAAACCTTGCCATTTGCAATGATGTGGATGGAGCTAGACAGTATTATGCTAAGCAAAAGAAGTCACAGAAAGACAGATACCATATGATTTCACTCATATGTGGAATTTAAGAAACAATGAACATGGCAGGGGGGGCAGGGAGAAGAGGCAAAGCAGAAAACAGACTCTTAACAAACACAGAAGAAATAGGGTTGCTGCAGGGGATGTGGGTGGGGAGATGGGTATTAAGGAGGGCACTTGTGATGATCACTGGATGTGGTATGTAAGTGATGAATCACTTAATTCTACACCTGAAACTAATATTACACTCTGTTAACTAACTGAAATTTAAATTAAAGGTTGAGGAAAAAAAGAAAAAAAATAGAGGATGGATATTCTCTTGAAGAGATATTAGCTTCCTCAGAGTTGTAATGAGCATGTATTTGTCTAACTGCTTGGGATTTATCTGTATATTCATCTATCAGTTTATATCTATCATCTCTATTTTAATTTCTAGTGTCATCAACTTACTAGGGTACAAAACAGCAAATCAAAGGATTGACACATCTCCTATCCCCTCTGCCCCTACTTGATGAATTCACAGCACTGATTGCTAATTTAGCATGATGTGAGTACAGTTCCACAATATAAAAACAGAATATCATCAGACACTATAGAATTATATGGTGCAGAAATTAAGTGGTTTTTCATAAAACTCATAATTTCTGCAATGCTTAGCAAATTATTTTGAGTTGACTGTATGATTCTGGTAAACTCAAAATGCAGCAAAAGAACAAAGAAACAAAACAAAGAACAAAAGAACAAAGAATATTGCATTTACTAAAATTTTGTGATTACATTCAAAGAGATATAAGAAGAGTGAGAAGACACGATTTTTACAAATTATGACACAAACAGATTTTCTAAGGAGCAGTTTCAGGAGTTGGGATTGTACATTTAAGCAGGGGAAAAGTACCTGAAGTGAGAAGTCTCAGTAAATAAACCTGCTGACACATACGAAATGTCCACTGAGAAAAGAGGCAGAACTGAAATAAAACAAAACCATTTACTTGGGCTCTTAGAATGGCAATTTGGGATCACAGATTTGGGTAGCACTAGGAAACAAAAGCCATCAGATTTCTTTTCTTTAGTTTATTTGGACTAAAGCCCATATTTTACTAAGATTTTCTCAGTTTTTTTCCTCAAGTCCTTTTTCTGTTCCAAGAGGGCTGATATATATTATATAATATAGATATCATATAAATATATACATATATAAATATAAATACATATATACATATATAAAAATATATATGTTAATTGCTCATGGCCTTTTTTAAATTGAAGTATAATTAACATACAATGTTATGCTAGTTTCAAGTGTATACCATATTGATTCAGCGATTCTGTACATTACTCGGTGTAGTCACCGTTTGTCACCATACAGCATTATTTCAATGTTATTGACTATATTTCCTATGCTGTACTTTACATCTCTGTGACTTATTTCATAACTGGAGGTTTATACCTCTGAATCCCCTTTATCTGTTTCACCCATGCCCTTAACCACCTTTGCTCTAGTCAACCACCAGTTTGTTCCCTGTATTTAGAGTCTGTTTTTGGGAGGCACCTGGGTGGCTCAGTTGTTAAGCGTCTGCCTTCGGCTCAGGGTGTGATCCCAGGGTCCTGGGATCGAGCCCCACATCAGGCTCCTCTGCTGGGAGCCTGCTTCTTCCTCTCCTACTCCCCCTGTTTGTGTTCCTTCTCTCTCTGGCTGTCTCTATCTCTATCAAATAAATAAATAAAATCTTAAAAAATAAAAGTCTGTTTTTTGGTTTGTTTCTTTGTACCTTTTTTTTTTTTTTTAATTCCACATTGAAGCAAAATCATGTGGTATTTGTCTTTCACGGTCTAAATTTTTTCACTTAGCATAATTATACCCTCTAGGGTCTATCCATATTGTTGCAAGTGTTAAGATCTCAAAAGCCAGGGGTTTCTAAAGACAAAAAGGGACTGCTTGTCTGGGTTGTTCAGAAAGAATTTTGATTGGTGCTGGTGGCAGAAAACTCATCTTGGCTAAACATAATTGGTTGCTAAGGCTGTCACGAGTCAGAAGACTGTTACCATAGCAAGTTGCAGGGGTTTGTGCAGAGTCCTTGAACTATTTGTGCTTTGCCCTGGTTCAAAAGTTCATGGTCCCACCCCATGAGGACTTGTATAAGACCCACCTCCTTAATGCCCTCCCAGTTCCATTTTCAAACTTCTTGACATAAGTAACTCCATTTTATTTCACCTTTCACAACACACACATGCACACACACACACACACACACACACTTAATTTGGGTCTTTTTTCTGCACACTTTTGTAAAACCACATATCATAATGATTCAAACTAATAAAAAAACTATAGACTTAAATCCAAAGAAGGTTTTCAGTAAGATACAGTTATCTTACAGATAATTAGGTACAGAATAGCAATTTTTTTTTTTTGAAAAGTGGTAAAACATTTTTTGGAATCATACTTTTCCAATATATTTGTATAGGGGTCCTCTGACCAAACACTAAGATTTAAGATATTTTCTGGTGTTTGCTGCCGTAGTGAGAAGTCTTCCACAGGTGATAGACGAGAATATTTTAGAAATATAAAATAGAAATGACTTAAGGAATGGTAGTATGAGGAGCCCTACAAATCCACTCCCCAGGGAGGCAACCGTAACTGGTGAAAATAATGAATATCTTTTTTGTAAATTTCTGGGAATTGTTATAAAAGCATACAGAAAATAACCATTTATTGAGGTATACCTACTAACTCTCATTGAGAGCCTTGAGAGTCTCTGGCATTTGAGCCATAATCTCTCAGTTCAGTGTGTTAGACGTGCCACTTGGGGTGGGTGCAGACAAGAACACAGACCTCCTCTCCCCGCAGGTCACAGTCAAGCACTACAAAACACACTCTGGAGGGGAAGGCTGCTGGCTCCACACTGCAGCAGAGTCTCCAACCCAGGCAACAGCCTGTGAAAGTTCCAGGGCTCTTTTCCTCCCCCAGCCACAACTTGTAGGGTAGAAGATTTACCCTAGGGGTGGCAGGCTTAGGAGACTGAGGCCCCAGTCATCCTTGTCCCACGCATCTAGTAGGGTAGAATTTCCAAGATAAGTAAGCTTAAAAAAAAAAAAAAAAAA
>NW_024424786.1:11966776-11984451 GCF_017311325.1 Ursus maritimus
AAAAAAAAAAAAAAAAAAAGTATTGCCCCAGTCCAGTGCCTGTTTGTAAAGAAGGTATCACCCTGAGAGAAGTGGGGCCTCATTCTAGCTCTGGAGCAGAGGCACAGAGTGGGGGGGGGTGGGCCATGTGGGGGATGTTCAAGAATGCTCTGGGAAACAATTTAGATTGCAGCCATTAAGAGGAGGATGGAGCACCTTTGAGAGCCACAAGCTAAGCTTGTAAACCAGCTAGAAATTTACCAAAAAATGGGGGAAAAGCAAGCTAAAAAGATCGTTCCCGAGGTCACAAAACTCACAAACTGGCATCAAAAGATTACCTCTCCAAGGAGGTCTGGGTTTAACTGGATGACAGTTTATGCCCCAGGGAAGAATGAAAAACTGTAGAGCAATCAGCTGGCAGGTAGCCAAAGCTAAGAATTGGGTCTAACAACTGAGGGAGATGGTTTAACCAAGAGATTAATAAACGAGACCATGTAAAAGACACTCATGTTCCCAATTTTACAGAAAAGGAAATAGAGGCTCAAAAGCGACTAATAAACATTTACCTAAGTTTACCCAGTAAGTAGAAGGAATAAGATGCTGGCCCCTTTCCATTTGCTTTTCCGTTCTAAAATTCATAGTTCTCTCATCTGATCTTGAGCTTCTTAATGAGTTGGGCAACACAATGGTCTATAAATGGTCAAAAGTCTAAGAGCTTAAGGGGTCGCTCATTTCTTAACCCATATAGCATAGTAACATCTTGGTATCTTGATAGGCAAAGTACAATTTTTTATAAGCTACAAAGACAATATAGTTTTTATTAAAACGTATTCTCCTGTGGGTTCATATCAGCATCTTGTGTTTCCTTGATCTGTTTCTGCTCTATTCTTTTAGTCTCCTGGATATTGATCTTCTTGGGATACTAAAGCAAATGTGTAGCCATTAAAACTAAAAATCTAATGCTTGAACAGGTATTATATGACTCATTTGTTAGAGGTATTTGCAAATACACAATAACTAGTAATGACTTAATTAACTGGAAAGGATAGATTTTAGTAGAAATTAAGACATTGTTTTGGATGTTTGCGCAAGTGTGTTTGTGTGTGTGTGTGTGTGTGTGTGTGTGTGATTTTAGGAAGTAGGAATATTTACCCAACATCCCTTGTAATTCTGTTTATTTAACCAGCCTTATAAACACACTATGAGTCCTACGTTTATCACTTGCCTTTCATGTCATGCAAAAGAATAACATATCCCCTACTCTGAGGCGTTCTTTCCTAAAATTCTGTTTCTGGCCCAGTCAACAATCAAAAAGAAAGAAAACACTAAAAATTATGTCAGAGAGAAAATAAAAGACTATGGCATTTTGCAAGCCTAAGCTTACCTTTTTAGAAGCTTCAGGGATCCACATGATTGGTTTTTAGAAGATGTAATTTATGGGATTTGGAGTCAAGTAGAACTTGAATTTCACCTTCATCTCAAGCCGGCTGTAGATACTTGGGTAATTTACTTAACCTTTATTACCTGCCTCTGCAAAATGTAAATAATGACATTTTCCTCTCACTAATACTGTGAGTTTTAAGTAGAATAATCTATTTGGTGCCTAGCAGAAATCCTAAAATCTAATTGGTATTGTATCAGTTCTGGTTTCCTTCCCTTTTCACACCCTTGTCATCCTTGATTAGAGTCATACTGCATGCACACATCGATTTATTCCTAAAACTGAGCACTAATAAAATGACATTTGCCCTTTTCATGAAACACGGTTGCTGCTCGGAGCAAATTTCCTCCTTGGATTCTTCACTTATAAGGTCAGAATCCTGCCTCCTGTGAAAGTGTCACAGTAACTGTACCATGACTTCAGTAAAGATTTATCAATTCCTTAATTATCTTCACTGATACAGTCAGGGCCTTGGGAGTCGATACTATGTTTTAGAGAGATTGCTACTTCAGTCACACATGGTAAGTCACTCTCTTTAAATGACATCTTTAGATCTTAGTGGAAATATGTAACAAATACATTGTGTAGCAAAAGTGCTTGGAAACGTCATCCTTCAACAGGTGTGAATACCCACAGTTCTCCTGTTTAGTTAGAGCGGTTGCTGTGTGGTGAGTTGGATTCATTTTCATACTTTACAGAAATTTGAATTTTAAAAAAATTCATAAAAACTAAAAATCAAATGAATTAATCCAATGTAATAAAACAAATGTTCTCTTTAAAACCACGTTGCCCCATATCAGGGCTCTCTCTCTCTCTTTTTTTAATCTGATAGATTGAATTTAATTTTTATAAGGCACACCATTCTATTTTTTAACTATTTAATATTGTTTTCCATTCTAAAAATTTAAAGCGCTATGTACATTTTTTCCTCATACAAGGACACTGTCAGGAACCAGGGTGGTACAGGTGGGCACAATGCTGGATAAGGAGAAGAGAGAGCCAGCTTTCAGTCCTATCTGTGACCCTACTGAGCTACGTGATCCTGAAGTTGGTGGCAAGGATAGGATTATATGTTTCTGTTGTTGGCCTATTTTCCTGTATGTAAAATGTTGCTCTTAGCTTGCTGGAACCATTTGTAAGATTATCCTGAGACTCGAATGAATGAACGATATTCCTGCTATACTAGAAAGAGAAATTGAGTGACAAATTCCTGGCTTAAAGTCAGTTATGATGTTTAATTAGTTGAATACACTTAGAAAATTACTTCTGTGAGACTCATTTGTCTTCTGCAAAAAGATAGATTGAACTAAATCTCCAAGAATTGCTCTGGTTCTGACTCTTGTATAATGTAACAACAGATAAAAAATTAACATATAATCAATATGATATATATATATATGCACACATACATACATATACACACAATACACATATATACAGACTTACATAAACATACTTAAATAGAAAATACAAAATTTTATTTAAATGTTTTAAATATTTGAAAGATGTACTTTGAAATTCTTATAAGTACATATTTATTGAGCTGAAGATTAAATTGCATTGTACTTCAAGAATATCTAGATTAATATCAGCATGTGAAATAAGGCCTAAGTTTACATATAATCTCAGCTGTTTGTTATTTGTGTAAAATATGGCAAGTCACTTAAGTGCCTTAAAGGTGGTTTTCTCCTGTGCAAAATGAGCCTATACAAATACCTCAGCTATCAGCAGGTGTCTATGAAACCACATATGTGACCACTTCCTGTGGTAAAAATATTTGGTTTCGTAGTGCAGGTTCATTCCTTGGTTGGCATGAATGGATGTCCCAGACCTCACTGTCCCTTCATCTCTCACCCTCCATGGTTCATGACCCATTCCTCAAGAGAAATCCAGAGGGATACTGAGCACAGGGCACCAGGAAGTTCATACAGGCTGACAGAAACTGCCTGGATGGGGTGAGCCAGGGTAAATACACCTATCCTGGCGGTTAGACATACAGTGATAAGCATTGTTTCCAAATCAAGAAGACTCTGAAGCCTGAAAGCAGGAATCGAAGATGAAAGGATTCCAGGACATCAAATACTGAAAATAAGCAGGATTTAGGAGCAAGTATAAAAGCAAAACCTAAAAGTGAAGACAGTTCACCCCTTCATAACACAGTCACCTTTGTTTATTACTTGAAAGCCATAGTATTGTTTTAGAACCAAAATGAAATCTGTTCTCATAAATCTGGTAGGTAATCTGTGTTGTAGCACTTCAGCAATTACTTTCTTTAATTGCAAATGGGAGGAAATCTTAATACTGAAGTAAGGATGAAAAAATGCATTTTGGGAGTTGGGATTGTGGGGAGACCTCAGATCAAAGGGCATGCTAGCCATTTCATTTTCTGGGGTTTTGTGGGTTGGGTTTTGTGTTGTGGTCAGCTCTGATGAGCATCAGGTATATGTTAAGCGAAGTCTTATATCTTCCCTATGAAGACTATCTACAAAGCACTCTGTGTAGGACCTTAAAGACAGATAAAACCCCTGAGATCATTTAAGATGCTGCAACTGGCTTCAGATATCCAGCCTAGCGTCTTTGCATTCTGAAGAGGGACATGCTGTCTTTCTTAGCACTGAAAACTCAGTTTGGCCAACATGAGTGATGGGGCTTTAAACTGGGTAGAGGCCAATGGTCTGTGCAGAATTCTCTCTCTGTAACACTGTCATCTGTTACTGGGAAGGTGACACATGAGAAATTCAGGTTGAGCCTTTACAAGACAGCAGAGTGTGACTGGAGCTGATTGAGTGTTGTGTCTCTGCATAAGGTGACATATTGCCCAAAGAGGTATTGATTAGCTTCTGGTTTTTGGAGAGCTCAAACTCCGTTTTTAGTCCTGATCTGTTGCTCTAAGGCAAGTGAGAGGCCATCAAGAATTTGCTGTACCAGGAACAAGTTAAGGTGGTTAGCAGTCCACTTCCAGGAACTTCAGGGCGTCTTAGAAGGCTGACTATATAACTTTCTGGTGAGAATTGGGAACTTTGATAAATAGAGCTGGAATAAATTATAAAACTGGAAAGCAGATAAAAATAGGATACAGACCAGACAGAAGCATATAAGGGATTGTGGGCTATGAAAGGAGTCCATAGGCTGTAGACACATACTCATTTGTACTTAAAAAAAAAAAAAAAATGTATGTATCTTGTCAGTATCTTATCTTTAAAAAGCTTGTTGGAGATAAGATCTGCTCTGGGGTATAGTATCCCACTTTCATTAAAAATTCTGTAGCTGCTATTTATAAAGAGTTCTGTCCAATTCTGTAACCATTTACAAAATAGTTGTCATATAGGCTGTAGACACATACTCATTTGTACTTAAAAAAAAAAAAAAAATGTATGTATCTTGTCAGTATCTTATCTTTAAAAAGCTTGTTGGAGATAAGATCTGCTCTGGGGTATAGTATCCCACTTTCATTAAAAATTCTGTAGCTGCTATTTATAAAGAGTTCTGTCCAATTCTGTAACCATTTACAAAATAGTTGTCATGAGCCAGTCAGTGTGCTAGGTGATAGGGATATGATGATATTAAGAATAATGAATTTTTAACGAGTGTTTATTATTGCATTGTCTTATTTGATCCTCATGTAAACACAGTGAGATAGGCATTTATTTATGTCCCTATTTTATATGTAAAGATTCTAAGAACCTTATTTAGAATCACATAGTTCATAAATGATAGAGCCTGGGATTGAAATCAGTTCTGTCTGACTCCAAAATTAATATTATTTTTAACCAAAATGGTATACTCCCACTGAATGAAGAAGATATATCCCTTGAGCTCCAGAACTCACTGCAGAGGGAGACATAGAAACAAATGGCTTCCCTATTTAATCTTCTCATTGACTTCAAATGCTCATAAGAGAAGTGCCCAGGTTCCCACTGTGGCCTCTAAGTTCTTTCATGATCTGGTTCCCCATCACTGATCACCTTCTCTGCACTCACGAATTTGCCAACCTTACTGCATTTCCTCAGTCTTTCTGCCACATCCCTCAGTCTGGGCCTTTCTCTCTAGTCCAGTCCTCATTATTTAACGTTTGACCTGGGGATCTCAATTTAAGTATAATTTCCTGAAGAACCCTTTCCAAAGGCACAAATCTAAATTAGTTCATACCTCAATATTCCCTCATATCACTCTGTATTTCTTCATATTATGGCCACAATTTGTAATTACATGTTTTATCTGCCCCCCCCCAATAGCTTTAAAATCCTGTGGGAAAGGATTATGTATATTTACAGTTACAAGTATCTTATAAAAACATACCATATTAATGAGTATGTTACCAAGTAAGTAATTTTTTTTTATCTCTAATATTTGAGAATGTCAACCTTAGGAAACAATATTTTTTATAATAATCCAAAATAAAGTGAAATTTCAGATGGCCTTTCTACCTGGTCATTTTTTGCTTTATATAAGGAAACTGTGTTTAGATAACATTGAAAATAAGTAAATATTTGTTGAATGAGTGAAAGAATAAATTAATGAAGCAATCTATCCAGGCATCCTTGACCTATCTGGAAGCATTTGTTTATGGTAGCTTAAAAGGACCTTCAAGGACATATATTCACACAAAATTCACTGATTCTAATTATGTTCTAGGAGTTGGTTCCACTTAGGAGCTACACTTCCATATTCATGGATTTCATGAATTGAAGTTTTTGGAGTAGCTGAAAAACTGCACAATAGAAAAAAGAACTTTCGGTAGTATTATTGAGATTTAGGATTCATGTTTTTTCCTCCTGATACGGATACATTGAGGTTACCTATGTGATGACTTTTATGTCTTGGATTTTGTCAATATCCCTTATTTGATACAACTTTTTTTGCTATATGAATTAAAATATATAACTTTCATTTGTCTTATATTTCTAAATCTTATGAAATTAAAACATTTGAATCTTTCATTTAGAAATTTTCAACCCTTACTATTTGTCAAGGTTATGCTAGTTACTGAGAATAAAATGTTGTCAGTCTTCACCCCTAAGAAACTCAAAGTTTAAGGGAGGGAAATAATAATAAAAATGAAAACTTATATAACCTACTATACAAAGGAATTTACATATCTAACCCATTTTATCTTCATAAAGTACAGTGAGGTAAGTACTGTTTTACCCCTATTATTTATACATACAGATATGTAATATGTAAATGTTTTGTACACTAACAGAAATGTAAATTTTAGTGTTGGATTGTGACATGAATAAAAAGATATGGGTGTGCTCAGTCAAGATTGTTAGATTTTAGGGGCGCCTGGGTGGCTCAGTGGTTAAGCATCTGCCTTTGGCTCAGGGCATGATCCCGGTGTTCTGGGATTGAGCCCCACATCAGGATCCTCTGCTGGGAGCCTGCTTCTTTCTCTCCCACTCCCTCTGCTTGTGTTCCCTCTCTTGCTGGCTGTCTCTCTCTCTGTCAAATAAATAAATAAAATCTTAAAAAAAAAAAAAAAGATTATTAGATTTTAGCAAAGAAAAGGTGAGGCAGAATTTGCCAAATAGAGAACTATGGTAGAAATGTAGGCTGTTACTAGAAAATAAAAATAGTATTATAAAAGTATGAATATGTTTTTCTTCATGATCGGTCATCACCATTATTGTATTGAGCACTCATCATTTATCATGCTTATTTCTAAGTGCCATATAAGAATTAACCTTTTAATTTTCACAGGAAGATAAGATGGAGCTGCCACGTTCATCACTACTTTACAAATAAGAAAGTGAATACACGGAGACATAATTGGTACTTACATGTCTGCTTCTCATAGGCGGATGGCA
Source organism: Ursus maritimus (assembly GCF_017311325.1). Taxonomy (NCBI): domain Eukaryota; kingdom Metazoa; phylum Chordata; class Mammalia; order Carnivora; family Ursidae; genus Ursus; species Ursus maritimus. The sequence goes on from NW_024424786.1 coordinate 11,974,004, forward strand.
TTATCTAGAAAGTAGCAAACAGTTCAAGTGGTTGGAATATTAAGATAATCATAAGGGATATAAAAGTAACCCTGAATCAGATCATGTATATAGCGCCAAGAAGTTTGGACTTCCAAAAAACAGGTCATTGATGACTTCATTAAGGAGCATGTTAAGATTTGTGTGTTTTCAGGGGCACCAGGGTGGTGCGATCGGTTAAGCGGCTGACTTTGGTTTTGGCTCAGGCCCTGATCTCAGGGTCATGAAACGGAGCCCCACATTGGGCTCTGTGCTTAGTGCAGAGTATGCTTACGATTCTCCCTCTGCCCCTCTTCCCTGCTCACATGCGTGCACATGTGTGCCCTCTCTCAAATACATAAATAAATCTTAAAAAAAAAGATTTGTATGTTTTCAGAAGATGATGTAGTGTGAAATGTGAGCTAGCAAGTCCAATTAAGAGAAAATTATGAAATTCTCAATTAAGGATGAAAGTCGAAATGGAATAGTTTTGAGGCTAGAACAAATGAATTCAAACCAATTTAGCAAAGAATTGACAAATGTGATCATTTGGATGGCAAGAGGTTAGAAGAAAGAAAGAAAAATGAATGTTGATTGTAGTTTCACACTTGGGCAAATTGGTAGAAGGATGGGGTCATTATCAGAGATAAGCAATGCAGCAGAAGAACAAGTTTGTTGGAAGTTAAGTTGGTTTCAAATTGTATTTAAAATATCTGTGGTATAGGAAAAAATCAAATTCTAGAGCTATCTAAAGCTCCCTTTACTTAGAAGTGAAATCATTATGACTTTACAAATCTATGTTCTTTATAAGTAAGGGATTATTTTGCTATGATATAGTTCCATTAAATGTGGAATCTACTTTCAGTTTCTATTGTAATCATGTTTACATTGAAGTCCATTTATTAGTACTAGTGTGTTCCTTTAGAAATACAGTTTGCTTTAGATCTCAACTTTGCTCACATACTGTTGCAGTTTTGTGAATGAGGCTAGCTTCATTCTCCTTTCAAAGAGAATTGATGGTCAGCAATACATCTATAAATAGGTGAATGTTTGATTCATATCTGTTCTTCTGGTTAGAAACATTCCAGTTGGATAAGACTATCCTTCAACGCTGAAGGATATTTTTCTTTACATACTTAGTTATATTTAATTTCCTCTGTTTAAACAGATTATCATGTCATTTCATGGTATATTCTGTTAAGGATAGAAAACCTGTACATTGGGCTTATTTCTTTAGTTTTCTTCAATGGGATGCACCTGTCCCTTTCACCAGTAGAAATCTACTCACTTTTTAACTTCTAACTTTGTCTTGGCTTCCTATTAAGTTGGGGCAAAGTAGTGATCCCAATATTTGTAGTGCTTAACAAATAAGCAGTTGAAGCATCTTTTTTGAAGAATTCACAGGAGCCAATATTAATGCCATTTCTACTCTACGACCACATTATGAATATTAACAGAAGAGACCTTCAGCAGCCATCTCCCTTTCCAGAGGCCTGCCTGGAGACGTCTCTGTCTTTTAACATTGTAACAGCTACTTGGATAGCAATTCTGTTTGCATTTGCAATAGTGTTTCCCTGACCTTTGGATTCTGAGAACAAATGAAATTTCAGATACACCTATAGTAAAGGGGCAACTTCAGCGTGACACAGAGGTCATGATTTCGAATGTGGCCCAGAAAGGATACTAAAACACACACTCCTCGTTCTGTCTCCATCTCTTTCTCTAATCTGTTAAAAAAACTACTAGAAGAATCATTTTAAAACCATAAAAGCAAATAAAAAACCAGCCATAACAGAATAAAAGAGTGAATATGTATAGTTAAATTTAAGAGCTCCGTACTTTTACCTTTTTTTCATTTATTCAGGCTTGGAATGAGGAAAATTTTGTCACTACTGAGTCCCAGTTCACATTCTTCTGGAAGAAATAAGACCTGGGCATGTTGAATTTGAAATGTGTATGGGAGAGGAAGCAACAAAAGTGTAGGATTAGCTGAATATACATTACTTTGAAAAATAAGTCTAAATATAATCTGAACATTGAGTATTTCTGACTTAAGGACTTGAGAAAGGGAGAGAACAATGAAGTGATTAATTTTTTTTTAAATAGGGAAGAAAAGAGAAATTACAAAGATGCTAAAAGATCACAAGACTATCATTCAAAAGATATTTCTAATTCTGACTCAGCCACTAGATATTTAGTAAATCTTCGCTTTTTGCCTTTCTTTTCTCACTGGAGAAGCTTCCAGAACTGCCGCCTCTCCATATGTGAAACCTCTATGTGTCCTAAGTATCCAATAAAAACATTTCCTCAATAAAAGAGGTTATTCCTAATCTGCCTGCCATAGAAAATTGCCTCCTCTGTGTATGTCCTATTTACCATTATTGTCCATGTTGTTATCAGCCTGTTTCCCTTTATTAAACTCCTTCATTGTCCAGTAATGTAGCACTTATCATGTGATGGACCTCATGTATCATAGTACATATTTGTAATCAACTAACTACATCTTTGATGTCTAATTTCTTTAACTAGATCATACAGTTGTCTAAACAAAAGCCAAGAAATTATCCTTCATTCCTCTTTCTCCCCTCCCCCCAACCCCATCCAGTCTACTTAAGCTTCCATAAATCCTGTCTATTCCAGAAAACCTATATTTAATCAACTTCTTTTTATGTCTGTTCTCTCTCCCACCTAACCCAACCCATTGTCATCTCTTTCTTGGACATCTGCAGTATATTTTAACTGATCTTCTTACTTCTCCTCAAGAGGCTTACCTACAATCTATTACACATTTTGAAATATTTAAAGCATAGTATTTCATTTCCTAGCATAACTACCCTCTACAAAAGAAAAAAAAAAGGCTTTTCATCATCACTGGTAGTAAAATTCACATCACTTAGTCTATGAAATAGTGCTCTATATGAGTCAGCCCTGGTTTATTTCTAAGATGGAATCGTCTGCTAATTTCATTTACTTTTGCCACAGTAATCTTTGTATTCCTCCAATGCATGAATATTGTTCCTGACTAAGGTCTTTGCGTTACATTTTGCCTTTCCTGGAAAAACTCTTCCTTGAACTTCATATGGTTCAATCCTTTGTGTTTCCAGAGATTCATTATCCAATGACTCACCTAAAAGTAGTCTGTCTTAACTGTCCCCATCCAATACTCTCACACCATCGTTCTGTTTTACTTTCTTTGTTCTTCTTAGTATTTAAAATCACCTTGTTGATTTGGTTACTTTTTAAAAAAAATAATATCCGTACCCAATTTAAGTGTAATTTCCTGGCATCACAGACGTTATCTGCCATGTGCATGGTTCTGTCATGAGAATACAGAACAGTGCCGAGCATATTGAAATAACACTCAAGAACTATGTGTTGGATATGTAATTAAATAATGAATGGATCTTCAAATCCTCTTCCAGGTTCAATAGTTAAAAGTTTAAAGCTTGTCATTAAGAGAAGATCTTGACATTTTGATTTTGGAATTACAGTTAACTTCATTCTTGGCTTCAAAATTTTATGGATTTATTAAACTTTTTTTTTTCTTCTAGATAATTGCAGATCTATATGCAGAGGTAATAAAAAGGATTCCCATGTACCTTGACCAAGTTTGTCCAATGGTAACATCTCGCAAAACTATCGTACAATTCCATGATCAGGATATGGACATGGAGAATATCAAGATACAGAACGGTTCCATCCTCATGTTGATCCCTTGTATTATTGTTCTTTTATAGTCTTCACTTACCTACCCACACACCCAGTCCGTCCTTCCTGGCAATCTTCTCATCTCTTCTCCATTTCTAAATTATTTGAAGACTGATGTATAAATGGAATGACACAGTATATAAACTTTGGAGTTTGGCTCCACCCCCCCAGCCCCTACCCCCTCATAACAATTCTCTGGAGATTCATTCAAACTATTGCTTGAAATCATAGTTTACTCTTTTTGTGACTAGGAATTCGGTTGTACCACAGTCTGTTTAACCGTTCATCTGTTGAAGGATATCTTTGTTTTTTTCCAGTGTTAGAACTATTGCCGATACAGATGCTATGAACATTTGTGAACACGTCTTTATGTGAACAGAAGTTTTCATTTCTTTGGGATACATGCCCAGGAATGCAGTTGGTGGGTTGTATGGTAATAGCATGTTTAGTTTTCAAGGGAACTGCCAAACGGGTTTTGCAGAGCAGCTGTACTGTGTTACCTTTTCACCACCAAAGTATTAGTGACCTAGTTTCTCCATATCCTTTCCTTTGTGGTGTTAAATTTTGTCCAAAAAAAAAAAAAAAAAAAGTATCCGCTCTGATAGATGTGTGGGGATTTCTCATTGTGCTTCTGATTTCCTTAATGACTTAAGATGTTGAACATTTTTTTTCATGTGTTTATTTGCCATCTGTGTATCCTCATTGGTGAAATGTCTCTTTAGATCTTCTGTGCATTTTGTAGTTAGAATTTGTTGTTGTGAGTTTTGAGAGTTCTTTTTACAGTATATTCTAGATACTAGTCTTCTGTGATTTGCAAATATTTTGTCCCACTCGGTAGCTTCTCTTTTCACTCTCTTAACAGGGTCTTAAATATTTATTAAATAGCACTTAATTTTTCTTCTTATTGATCTCAGTTTTGGTTTCAAGTCTGTCTAGACCTAGATCTAGAAGATTTTCCCCTATGATTTTCTTCTGTGATTTTTGCTTTTCCCAAAAAGGTTTGTTACATTTTACAATTCAGTCCATAATTCATTGTGAGTTGAATTTTGAATAAAGTATGGGATTTAAAATTAATGGTTTTTGTCTTATCCATGGATGTCTACTTGCTCTAGCATTACTTTTTGGAAAGTCTGCCTTTCCACTATTGAAATTCTTTTGCACTTTTGTCCAAATTCAGTTAAGCATATTTGTTTGGGTATATTTCTGAATTCTTTATACTGTTCCAGTGATCTGTGTTTCCGTCCCTACATTCAGTATCCCACACTCTACAATAGATATATAGTGTCTTGAAACTGACTAGACTGATTCTTCTCACTTTATTCTTTTCAAAATTGTTTTATCTATTCCATATACTTGGCTTTTCCATATGCATGTCTAGATCTATAAAACATTTTGCTATGATTTCAATAATAATTTTAAATCTCTGTATTAAATCTCTATATTGATTTGGAGAGAATTGCCATCTTTATTATCTTGTTTTCCAATCCATGAATAAGGTAAGTCCATTTATTTAGATAGTCTTATTTTTCATCAACGTTTTAAAATTTTGAACACTAAAGTCTTGTATAATATTTGCTAGATTTACACGATTATTTATTTGTGCTAGATTTACACTTGATTATTTATTTGTGCTAGATTTACACTTGATTATTTATTTGTTCCAATTTGTAAATGGTATTGTATTTTTAAATTAAAAAAAAGATTTATTTATTTATTTATTTATTTGAGAAAGGGAAAGGGGGAGTGGGAAAGGGAGAGAGAGTCTTAAGCAGATTTTGCACTGAGCGTGGAGTCAGAGGCAGGGCTTGATCTCATGACCCTAAGATTGGAACCTGAACTGAAACCAAGAGCCAGTGCTTAAGCAACTGTGCCACTCGGCACCCCAATCGTATTGTGTTTTTAATTTTAGTGTCAGTGTGTTCACTGCTAGCATGTAGAATTACAGTTAATTTTTGTATACTTCAACCTGTTGAATTTACTTATTAGTTCCAGGACTTTATTTGGTTGCTTTTTTAAAAATTTATGTATTTCTTGGGATTTTCTATGTAGAAAATCATGTTATATGCAAATAGGGATGATTTTATTTCTCCCTTATCTATGTTTTTTTAATTTCCTTCTATTGCCTCATTATACCACTAGAATATCTATTATCATGTCAAATAAGAATAGTCACAGCAGATACCTGTGCATTGTTTCCAGTCTTAGAGGGAAAGGATTCCGTCTTTCACCATTAATTGTTATGATAGTTGTATTTTGTTGTTGTTTTTTTAATAGGTAACTCATTATCAGGTTGAGGAGGTTCTCCTCTATTTCCAGTTCTCTGAGAGTTTTACCATGAATGGGAATCAGAGTTTGTCAAAAGATTTTTCTGCATAAATTGATATGATCTTGTGATGTTTCTTCTTTAGTGGGCTAATATGTTGGATTGCATTAAATAATTTTTAATATTTAACCAACCTTGAATCTGAGGAATAAACACCACCTGATTAACGTATATAACTCTTCTTATACATTGCTGAATTCTATTTTTTAATATTTTGTTAAAGATTTTTGGTCTACATTCATGAGGGATACTGATCAGCAATTTTTTGTATGTATTTTTGGTGTTTTTTATTATATTTGTCCAGTTTGGAAAATACTAGCTTTAAAGAATTCTCCCTTCTCCCGTCTCCCATTTCCTATAAGATATTGTACAGAATTTGTGTTAATTCATCTTTAAACATGTGGTAGAATTCTTCAATGGCACATTCTGGTGCTGGTAATTTATTTTTGGAGTTTTTAAATGACAAATTATAAATAATTGTTGCCTTTAATAGATACGTGGCTCTCCAAATTAGTTCATAATAGAAGAGTTGTGGTAGTTTGTACTTGCCAAAAAGAAGATACAGTTCATCTAAGCTGTCAAATTATGTTTCTATATTTGCTTATAGTAGTCTGTTTTGGTATCTGTATGGCCCATACGGATATCCCTTTCATTTCTGATATTGATAATTTATGTCCTCCCTCCTCCTGTCCAGTTTTGGTGGAGGCTTGTCAATTTTATAAATCATTTTAAAGAACCAACTTTTAGGTGTTTTTTTTTTTTTCGTTTTCTGTATTATTTTTTGTTTTTAATATACTGGATTCCTGTTCTTCCTTATGTCTTTCTTTCTGTTTCATTTGGGTTTGTTTTACTCTTCTTTTTCTAGATTCTTTTGGCAGGAGCTTAAGTTATTACTTAGATACTTTTCTTCTTTCCTCATTTAAGCATTTAGTGCTGTAAAATTTCCTCTCAGGACTGCTGTAGCTGTGACATTTAGCACTTTAGTATGTAGTAATTTCGTTTGTATTCAAATCAGTGCATTTTATAATTTTGCTTGTGTCTTCATCTTGGTATTTACAAGTGTGTTGCTTAGTTTCAAGTGTTTAGAGATTTACCTATTATTCTAGTTTGATTCCTTGTGGTCCAAGATTTGTGTGTATGGTTTCCATTGTGTGTATGATTTGTGTGTGTATGATTTCTATTCTTTTAAAATGGTTGAGGTTTGCTTTAAGGCTAACAATATGGTATATCTTGGTACAGGTTCCATGGGTATTTGGAGGAAAAAAAATGTGCATTCTGTTGTTGTTAGTAGAGTACAGCATGAATGTTGACTGGACCTTGCTGGTTAATGGTGCTGAGTTCTTCCATATATTTGTAGGTTTTTCTCTGTAGTAATTCTATTAATTGGATGCTCAGTGTTTTTTTTTAGTATTGAAGACAACTAAGTTCCTGAAGATCTGATTATATTTTTTAATCTCTCTCTGTTAGTTATAAAAACTACATTTATGGGGCACCTGGGTGGCTCAGTTGGTTAAGCGTCTGATTTTGGCTTGGGTCATGGTCTCGGGGTCCTGAAATCAAGCCCCATCTTGGGGGTCCTCACTCAGTGGGCAGTCTGCTTGCTCCTCTCCCTCTCTCTTTGTCCCTCCGGTGCTTGTGCTCACTCTCACATAAATAAAATCTTAAAATAAATAAATAAATAGATAAATAAATAAATAAATAAAAACTACAGTTAGTTCTTCTCTGTAACATATATTTTTAATTTTCTATTTCCTTGCTGATATTTTCTGTCTTCATTTGTTTCAAGTATGTTCATAATTACTCACGGAGGCATTTTAATGATGGCTTTTAAAAAATCATTTCAGATAATTCTAACATCTCTGGTGTCTCAATTTAGGTTTTTATTGTCTTTTTTAATCAGGTTGAGAATTCTCATGGTTCTTATTGTAATACATGATTTTTTTTTTTTTTAATTGAAACCTGAACCTGAATGTTTAGGGTATAATGTTATGAGACTTTGGGTCTTATTTAAACTACTTAAGCTGAGGTCCTCCAAAGCTACTCTGGCAAAATAGGAGGACTGTGCCTTATTAATGCCAGGCAGTGGTAGAAGTACCAGATTCCCACTATACCTCCTTTGCCACGCTAGGGGACTGGGGGCCTTCTCATTACTGCTGAACAGGTATGGGAAGTTTCACTGTCTACTCAGCCTGGTGTCACTTAAGGGGTGGGGTGTGTGTGGTCTTTAATCTCCAGGCAGTGGTGAGTATTTTGACTCTGCTAGGCCAGATGTGACAGCATTACAAGTGGGAGTTGACAAAGCATCTCATTACTGCCGGTGGAGTGTTAAGTCCAGGCTCCCCAAAAGTCTCCACTAGGGATACGGGTCCTTCTCTGATGCCACGGCATTGCAGGGGTTGGGCTACTTCATTATAGCTTGGTGAAGATGAAAGTTAGGCTACTCACTAGACCCTTTGCTGGCATGATTTGGGGTGGGACATTTTGTTTCTGCTGTCCTTGACTGGCATAGGCAGCTTATTGCCTGCTTTTGTGTGTGTGTGCAGGCTGTCTCTTTTTATGTTTTTTTTGCTAAGAGAGCAAACTTTTGTTGAAACTTTTATTTTGTCTGTAACTTTGGAGTTTCAAGTTAAAACTTTTTTGGTTCCATGCCTGAGATACATAAAACATAAGAAAAAAAGAAGACCAAGGAACTCATCAGCTTTTGAGAAAACCAAGGAAGTCACTAGCATTTACTTCTTTGGGTCTCAGGTTCACTAGCCAGACTACTTTCTTTTCTCCAACTTTGAGAGCCTTTTTAAGTTTGTTGTATTTATAATTAGCAGCAATTTTAGTTGTACTTACTGGGAGAAATAGGGACAAGTGCATCTACTTCATCTTTTTCAGAGGTGGAAGTACTTGTAACCATATACTGCTTCTTGAATATTCTTGGGCAATTTATGCAACATTTCCTTCTACAGAATGAAAATTTCTCCATGAAACTTGACATCATGCTTCAGCTAGGAAGTCTCAGGACATTGTTGGAAATCTCTTATCTTTGCCTTTCATAGGACACTTTTCTTATAATTGTAATCACTTAGCATTTTGCATAAAGTTTCTTCTATATGCACATGCAGCGTCATCTGTATTAGCTCCTTGAAGAAGAAGATCGGGGGTTTGCTTATCTTCAGAGCACCTGGCCCACTGGCTTGATCATGAAAGGCACTTGCATATTTTTCTGAAAAAAAAAAATAAGTGATTTACGTTTGCTGACATTTCATCAGATTGTGTAAGATGTTGGGATTTTTATATCACATTTATGAAAAATAGTATAAAAATTGTGGTTTGGTATTTTCAAAATTATGAGTAATTCTTAAAAATAGTATGAATATTTGGGAGCTATATTTGCTAAATAAAATAAGCATTGTTTCTATTTCTGTTCATGTCTGTTTCTCATTTGGAAGGTTTGATATTTCCTTTAATGCCAGAAGTACTTTATAGATTCTTGTTTCAGTCTTAATTAAATAGACGTATTTTAGTTAGTGATTCTAAAGCCAAAATCTAATTATCTGTTATTCTACAGAAAACAGTCAACTGAAATAAAAGCTTTTAGGACGATAATTTGGTTCTATCATTTGTGTGCTTTACCAACATTAGGAAATAGTACTTTCTAGACTTTCACCGTAAAAATTGAAATGAGAATTCTCACCCCTTTTTAATTCAACATACAAAAATTGTTTAATTTTAAAATTTTAGGTTAAAGTAAGCTTATATGCATTTTCAGTACAGGGGCAGTGGATATCATATTAGTTTCAGCAAGGTGTTGTTGTATCTCCCTACTTCTCAATTTTCTCCTATTTTAAGTGGAGATAATGATAGTCCCTGCCCTTTTTTGCTCAGTGGTGATATTGCAACAGAAGAAACTCACTTGAAAATAATTTGTAAGTTATTGAATTCCTGCACAGCCTACCCCTCCATGTAGTTGTGTGAATTGAATAATGTGAAAGTGCTTTGAAAATGTCAAAACTTTAAAGTATGTTATTGTCTCTGAAGAGTGGTCTATTTTAGATGACATGGTTCCAGATACGGTACTAGAATATCATACCAGAATCACCATACTCTTTTTTTAAGGGGGAGGGGCAGAGGGAGAGAGAATGTTTTTAGTTTAGTTTTGTTTTGTTTTGGATTTTATTTATTCCAGAGAGCAAGAGAGAAAGGGAGAGGGAGCACAAGTTGGGGGAGGGGCAGAGGGAGGGGGAGATGCAGACTCCCCGCTGAGCAGGGTGCCCAGTGTAGGGCTTGATTCCAGGACCCGAGGATCATGACCCAAGCCAAAGGCAGATGCTTAATTGACTGAACCACCTAGGTGCTCCAGAAAGAGAATCTTAAGCAGATTCCCTGCTGAGAGCAGAGCCTGATGTGGAGAGGGGCGGGGCCGGGGGTG